>NC_056447.1:53295223-53387723 GCF_018296145.1 Oncorhynchus tshawytscha | reverse complement strand
CCTCTCTCCTTCTCCCCTCCTTCTCCACTCCTCTCCTGTCCCTCACTCCTCTCTTCTCCTGTCCCTCACTCCTCTCTTCTCCTGTCCCTCACTCCACTCCTCTCCTGTCCCTCACTCCACTCCTCTCCTGTCCCTCACTCCCCTCCTCTCCTGTCCCTCACTCCCTCCTCTCCTGTCCCTCACTCCCTCCTCTCCCCTCCTTCTCCACTCCTCTCCTGTCCCTCACTCCTCTCTTCTCCTGTCCCTCACTCCACTCCTCTCCTGTCCCTCACTCCTCTCCTCTCCTGTCCCTCACTCCACTCCTCTCCTGTCCCTCACTCCACTCCTGTCCCTCACTCCTCTCTTCTCCTGTCCCTCACTCCCTCCTCTCCTGTCCCTCAATCCCTCCTCTCCTCTCCTGTCCCTCTCCTCTCCTGTCCCTCACTCCTCCTCTCTCCCTCCTTCTCCACTCCTCTCCCCTCCTCCTCTCTCCACCCCTCTCCCCTCCTTCTCCACTCCTCTCCCTCCTCCTCCTCTCCCTCCCTTCTCCACTCCTCTCCCCTCCTTCTCCACCCTCTCCCCTCCTTCTCCACTCCCTCTCCCCTCCTTTTTTCCACTCCTCTCTCCCCTCCTTCTCCACTCCTCTCTCCCCTCCTTCCTCCACTCCTCTCCCCTCCTTCCTCCTTCTCCTTCTCCACTCCCTCTCCCCTCCTTCTCCCCCCTTCCCTCCTTCCCTCCTTTTCTCCCCCTCTCCCCTCCTTCTCCCTCCTCCTCTCCCCCTCCCTTCCCTCCTTCCCCTCCTCTCCCCTCCTTCTCCACTCTTCTCCACCCCTCTCCCCTCCTTCTCCCTCCTCTCCCCTCCTTCTCCACCCCTCCTCCTCCTCCTTCTCCCCTCCTTCTCCACTCCTCTCCCCTCCTTCTCCACCCCCTCCCCTCCTTCTCCTTCTTCTCCACTCCTCTCCCCCTTCTTCTCCACTCCTCTCCCCTTCTTCTCCACTCCTCTCCCCTTCTTCTCCACTCCTCTCCCCTCCTTCTCCACCCCTCTCCCCTCCTTCTCCACCCCTCTCCCCTCCTTCTCCTCCCCTCCTAATCCACTCCTCTCCCCTCCTAATCCTCTCCCCTCCTCTCCCCTCCTTCTCCACTCTTCTCCCCTCCTTCTCCACTCCTCTCCCTCACTGCTTTCCTACTCCAATCAGAGTCAACGTGCGCCACTATACAGTATTGGCCAGAGGAGGCTGGTGGTGGGATCTATAGGAGGATGGGTTCATTGTAATGGCTGATGTGTGTTCCATTTTATTCCATCCCAGCCATTTTAATGAACCTGTCCTCCTATAGCGGTTCCCACCAGCCTCCTCTGGTACGGGCACTGTACAGTAGTCAGCTGTGTACTAAATGTGACAACATTTTGATAGAATCCTGTCAACCTATAGTACTGCTGTCCGGAGTTTGGATCTTGGATTGGTACAATGTTACATTAGATATAGTATAATTGTTACATTAGATATAGTATAAATCAAATCAAATTTTAAATGTGTATGTGACAAATAAAATTTGATTTGATTTATGTATAATTGTTACATTAGATATAGTATAATTGTTACATTAGATATAGTATAATTGGTACATTAGATATAGTATAATTGGTACATTAGATATAGTATAATTGGTACATTAGATATAGTATAATTGGTACATTAGATATAGTATAATTGGTACATTAGATATAGTATAATTGGTACATTAGATATAGTATAATTGTTACATTAGATATAGTATAATTGTTACATTAGATATAGTATAATTGTTACATTAGATATAGTATAATTGTTACATTAGATATAGTATAAATGGTACATTAGATATAGTATAAATGGTACATTAGATATAGTATAATTGTTACATTAGATATAGTATAATTGTTACATTAGATATAGTATAATTGGTACATTAGATATAGTATAATTGGTACATTAGATATAGTATAATTGGTACATTAGATATAGTATAATTGGTACATTAGATATAGTATAATTGTTACATTAGATATAGTATAATTGTTACATTAGATATAGTATAATGGTACATTAGATATAGTATAATGTTACATTAGATATAGTATAATGGTACATTAGATATAGTATAATTGTTACATTAGATATAGTATAATTGTTATAATCTACAGAGTGTCTTCCTCTAATGTGCTACATAATAATTACGGTTTTAAGTTTACCATGAAGCAGTTTTTGTCACGATCGTCATAATGATTGGACCAAGGCGCAGCGTGCGTAGAGTTCCAGATATTTTAATAAATCGAAACTCATCAAACAAAACAATAAAGCACAAACGAAACGTGAAGCTACTGCTGTGCACACAGGCAACTATCTGTAGACAAGATCCCACAAATCACAATGGGGAAAATGGCTACCTAAAATATGATCCCCAATCAGAGACAATGATAAACAGCTGTCTCTGATTGGGAACCATACCAGGCCAACTTAAACCATTAATCACCTAGATGACCCACCCTAGTCACTGTCACGCCCCAACCAACATAGAGAATAAACAGCTCTCTAACAGCTCTCTAGCTCTCTATTGTCAGTGACAGTTTCACATAGCAATATATGTTTTCATTCCACACCCTAACCTGCTGTTCCTTCCTGTGTCTGGTTCCACACCCTAACCTGCTGTTCCTTCCTGTGTCTGGTTCCACACCCTAACCTGCTGTTCCTTCCTGTGTCTGGTTCCACACCTGCTGTTCCTTCCTGTGTCTGGTTCCAACCTGCTGTTCCTTCCTGTGTCTGGTTCCACACCCTAACCTGCTGTTCCTTCCTGTGTCTGGTTCCACACCCTAACCTGCTGTTCCTTCCTGTGTCTGGTTCCACACCCTAACCTGCTGTTCCTTTCTGTGTCTGGTTCCACACCCTAACCTGCTGTTCCTTTCTGTGTCTGGTTCCACACCCTAACCTGCTGTTCCTTCCTGTGTCTGGTTCCACACCCTAACCTGCTGTTCCTTCCTGTGTCTGGTTCCACACCCTAACCTGCTGTTCCTTCCTGTGTCTGGTTCCACACCCTAACCTGCTGTTCCTTCCTGTGTCTGGTTCCACACCCTAACCTGCTGTTCCTTCCTGTGTCTGGTTCCACACCCTAACCTGCTGTTCCTTCCTGTGTCTGGTTCCACACCCTAACCTGCTGTTCCTAACCTGCTGTTCCTTCCTGTGTCTGGTTCCACACCCTAACCTGCTGTTCCTTCCTGTGTCTGGTTCCACACCCTAACCTGCTGTTCCTTCCTGTGTCTGGTTCCACACCCTAACCTGTGTCTGGTTCCACACCCTAACCTGCTGTTCCTTCCTGTGTCTGGTTCCACACCCTAACCTGCTGTTCCTTCCTGTGTCTGGTTCCACACCCTAACCTGCTGTTCCTTCCTGTGTCTGGTTCCACACCCTAACCTGCTGTTCCTTCCTGTGTCTGGTTCCACACCCTAACCTGCTGTTCCTTCCTGTGTCTGGTTCCACACCCTAACCTGCTGTTCCTTTCTGTGTCTGGTTCCACACCCTAACCTGCTGTTCCTTCCTGTGTCTGGTTCCACACCCTAACCTGCTGTTCCTTCCTGTGTCTGGTTCCACACCCTAACCTGCTGTTCCTTCCTGTGTCTGGTTCCACACCCTAACCTGCTGTTCCTTCCTGTGTCTGGTTCCACACCTAACCTGCTGTTCCTTCCTGTGTCTGGTTCCACACCCTAACCTGCTGTTCCTTCCTGTGTCTGGTTCCACACCCTAACCTGCTGTTCCTTCCTGTGTCTGGTTCCACACCCTAACCTGCTGTTCCTTCCTGTGTCTGGTTCTAGGTCCGCCCATCTGCTGTCCAGGTACAGGCCCCGTGCCCCCATCATCGCTGTGACCCGCTGCGGCCAGACTGCCCGTCAGGCCCATCTGTACCGCGGTATCTACCCAGTGCTGTACACCAAGCCTGCCAACGATGTCTGGGCCGAGGATGTCGACCTCCGCGTCAACTTCGCCTTGGAGATGGGTGAGTAATGACATTGCGTTAAATTCCAATGTGTAAGACATAATACTGAACTTTTATTTGTAGAGCACATTTCATACAGAAAGACCAAAATTGAAGTATAAGACTTGAAGATTTCTCTCTCTGTGACCGTATGATTATCAAATATGGCTCTATTTCTATGGTTGGAGAGAACCTTGGTGGCTCTGGAGCCCCACCAAAAGACCAGAAATTAACACCCCCGTGTATCCCCTCTTCCCTCCAGGCAAACACCGTCACTTCTTCAAGTCTGGAGATGTCATCATTGTCGTGACCGGATGGCGTCCAGGCCCTGGTTACACCAACACCATGCGTGTTGTGCTTGTTCCTTGAACAAACTCCAAAGGACATTACTCCTCCCCCCTTTACCCATCTCCTGTTCCTATAACTCCTCCCCCCTTTACCCATCTCCTGTTCCTATAACTCCTCCCCCTTTACCCATCTCCTGTTCCTATAACCCCTCCCCCTTTACCCATCTCCTGTTCCTATAACCCCTCCCCCCTTTGCCCATCTCCTGTTCCTATAACCCCTCCCCCTTTACCTATCTCCTGTTCCTATAACCCCTCCCCCCTTTACCCATCTCCTGTCCCCCTTTACCCATCTCCTGTTCCTATAACCCCTCCCCCCACCGGAAGACATCTATTTGTCCTCTACGATTCTCTAGACTCCACCTTTGTAACCAAGACAACCGAACAGCAACACCAGGCCACTTCTTCAAAGGACGTTTGGGTGGTGCCATTCATACACAGACAGTCACTTTCCAACACTCCTTTAATTCCTATGTTACTATTACATAGGTGTTTCACCTCCTGTGTCCAAGTCATCCTTCAACAGGTTATACACCCTACTGAAAACACACACCTGTCCTGACTGAGTTTTCACAGTGAACAATATGAAGTATATGTTTTTTTTCCTTCTATATGTACATTGTACCGTAATCACACCTCTGCATGTCAGAGTCACTCGTTGCCAGTGGCTTTGTGGTCCAGTACGTTGACGTGGATTATGAATATATAACGAGGATCCTGCTCTATGTGGGTCTTCTCCTCACCTGGTAGAAAGGTAAGACTCCACTGACATGTTGAAGGCAACGGTAACATCATGTTGTTGCTGAGGGTTATGGGGGATCTGGGCATGACTGGGTTTCCATTAAAAAGATGAACACCTGATTCTCTCTGCTGTTGTTGTTGTTGTTTCCACCCCTCTAATTAAGTTCATTAAGTATACTTTTGTTGACCTCAGATGTTGGCGTGGCGACTGTGTGGTTCATTAACATGTAATATAATAACATTTCCTATGCCGGTGTCGAAACCACCCAACATTTATCCTTTTTTTGCGACACTAAAGATTGGCAATGAAAAGTAATGATGTGAGTTCTGAAGCATTATGAGGTCACTTTTTAGAACCCATTGTCTGGTGCTATTACGGTCATTTCATGATCCTAACATAAGAGATGACACCTACACTTACTTAGTGGTCTCGGGTTGAAAGGGTTCCTGATTCTGGAGTAAAACTCCAAAGTGTGTCTGAGCTTACTCATTGGAAACACGTCTGGGGTGCGTTCAGTTCCATTCAACGTTTGCTACATTCCGTGACGGTTTGTATTGAACAACACACGTTTCCCCCCAGAAAACAACAACAATTTGAGAACAGGAGAAACGGGAAACACGCTGGTAACACCTGACAAAAAACACGAACTGGCAACAGACAAATAGAACACGCAGGTATAAATACACGTGAAAATACGGAAGAATAGGAGACACCTAGTGGAGTGTGGAGACAAGCCGCCTGTCGTCGAATACCTAGAGGTGGTCTTAAGAGGAGCGTACCGGGCTTCTTCTTCCAGGTACGCTGACAGCTGGGGGTGAACATCTGGGCCGAGGGTATGCTGACTTCTTCCTCTTGCTCAGGGAAGAGCGAAGGCTGGTAACCCAAGGAACACTCGAAGGGCGAGAGACCAGTGGCTGAGCAGGGAAGGGTGTTCTGCCAAGCAGGGCAGGGTGTTGCGGGCGTATTCCACCTTTAACCAAGACAACAAGATAAAAGGCGAACGGACCCAAACAGCAACACCAGGCCACTTCTTCAAAGGACTTCTGGGTGGTGCCATTCATACACAGACAAGGTGAGCCAATGAGTTGTCTCCAGGTCCTGATTGGCTAGCTCCAACTGCCCTTTAGATTGGGGCGGAAACCCGGAGGACAGGCTGGCCGATGACCCAATGAGGGTGCAGAACGCCTTCCAGAATCGGGACGAGAACTGAGGACCACGATCGGAGACCATGCCGACCGGAAGTCCATGGATCCGGAAAGACGTGCTGCACCATGAGCTGGGCCGTCTCCTTGGCTGAGGGTAACTTGGCAAGGGGAATGAAATGGGAGGCTTTGGAGAACCTATCCACCACCTGATGGAGGGAAGCCAGTGACAAAGTCCAGGGATATATGGGACCTGGGGCGGTGAGGAGGCCTGCCCCAGCTTGCCGCGGAGTCTTATTCTCCACACATACAGTGCAGAACGGCGATGAACGTGGAGACTTCAGGAACCATGTTGGGACACCAAAACCGTTGTCTGAGGAATGTCAGGGTCCGTCAGGATGGCAGGTAAGGTTAGAGGAATGAGCCCATTCCAGGACCAGGGACCGGGCAGAATCTGGGACAAACAAACAGTTAGCTGGGTCTGGCTGGGAACGCTGCGCCTTGCGGACCAGGCTCTCGGTACCCCAGACGAGTGTAGCTGCCAGACAGGAGGTAGGGAGGATGGTCTCTGGATCAGACGGTGTAGCTGCCAGACAGGAGGTAGGGAGGATGGTCTCTGGATCAGACGGTGTAGCTGCGGAGCTATACAAGCGAGAGAGGGCATCAGGCTTCACATTATTGGACCCAGGGTGGTGGGAAATGGTAAAATTAAAAAATGAGAATATAACAAGAGCCCAAAAAGCCTGCCTTGAGTTAAGGTGCTTGGCGGTGCGGAGATATTACAGGTTCTTATGGTCGGTCCACCCTAAGAATGGATGTTCTGCCCCTTCTAGCTAGTGTCTTCAATCTTCCAACGCCATCTTGACAGCAAGAAGTTCCGGATTTCTCACATCGTAGTTCCTCTCAGCGGGATTAAGACGATGGGCAGGAAAGTGCAGGGATGCAACTTTTAGTCCCGGGCAGAACGCTGGGACAGGACGGCAACCCAGTCCAGTGCCTGAGACGCCGATCTCCACCGCGAACTGATGGGACGGGTCTGGATAGATTCAGGTGGTGGCTGTAGTGAATCGAATGCTTGAGATCCGAAGATGCACGGTCAGCAGAACCAGAACCTTGGGTGAGGTGAGTGCAGAGAGGGGGGAAGCCAGGGTGCTGTAGCCCCGGAGGAAGCGGCAATAGAAATGAGCAAATCCCAGGAAACGTTGAAGCTGCACTCTGGATGTGGGTTCGAGCCACTCCACCACCGCTCTCACCGTTAGGATCCATCTGAATGTTCCCTGCAGCGATGACGTAACCCAGAAAATAGATAGTGGAGCGATGGAACTAACATTTCACAGCTTTAACAAACAACTATTTCTCCGGGAGACGCTGAAGGACTTATCGGACGTGTTCCTGAACCGAACGGGAAAATCAAATCAAATTTTAGTTATAAAGCCCTTCTTACATCAGCTGATGTCACAAAGTGCTGTACGGAAACCCAGCCTAAAACCCCAAACAGCAAGCAATGCAGGTGTAGAAGCACGGTGGTTAGGAAAAAACTCCCTAGAAAGGCCAGAACCTAGGAAGAAACCGAGAGAGGAACCAGGCTCTGAGGGGTGGCCAGTCCTCTTCTGGCTGTGCCGGGTGGAGATTATAATAGAACATGGCTAAGATGTTCAAATGTTCACAGATGACCAGCAGGGTCAAATAATAATAATCACAGTGGTTGTCGAGGGTGCAACAGGTCAGCACCTCAGGAGTAAAGTTGGCTTTTCATAGCCAATCATTCAGAGTATCTCTACAGCTCCTGCTGTCTCTAGAGAGTTAAAAGCAGCAGGTCACGGACAGGTACGGACCACATCGTTGACCAGGGTCTGGAACACAGTGGCAGCGTTGATCAGTCCGAATGGCATAACCAGGTACTCATAGTGCCCACCAGTCGGGTTAAAGGCTGTCAACCGTTTGTCTCCTTCCCGTGTCTGAACCAGGTGATCCTAAAGTTCCTAAAGTTCCTAAAGGTCCAACTTGGAGAAAATGGTCGACCTGCTTGAGAGGTTTGAAAAGCGTTATGAAATGATACAGCGTACACCTCCACTACTTTGATACGCATCCTGGGGATTAAGAAGTGAGTATAGGCCACTAAAATAACAGGAATATATGGCATATAACTGCATATACCCACTGGGACAAGTGGTTGGGTAACCAGGTAACCAGGTAACCAGGTAACCAGGTCATTTCAGCCATGTGTAGTCGTGGTCACACCCTGGACCAGAGCGAAGTCACATGGTACAAAATGTAGCGCAAACATAAGTATATATTCTACTCAATATTACCTGAATAAATGTCCAATCTTTTACTTCCTGTCTTTCATATGCAATAACAACAATCTAACATCTTTCAGAGAAGTCTCACGCCATCTAGTGGTTCTTTGTAAAAAAAAAATAATCCCAGAGTGCCGTTAAAAACCATCTAACTGAAGGCATTTAGTTTATCCATCAAAGCCACAGAGAAAAATACCATTAGCAAGTGTGTATGTTAGCGTGACACGGATACATGACCTTGATAGTCATACGGTATGTACTAAACTGGTCTGACAGCTGCATTACAGGCAGAAGATTAGAGGAAAAATGGTAGCAGTAATCAGACAATTACCAAAGCAGTGGCTTCGTTGGACAGGTGTGAATAACTACAGTATGAAATCAATAAAAAATATATTTTTTTTAATCATACACAATGTCAGATCCTTTTCTGTATATTCGATGACAGAAAGAATGTCCTGAAATAAAAACGAAAGAATATAATCCTGTCCACTTGACATGTCAACACTAGATGTCGCGGGGCAGTTAAAAACAGAATTATAATCCGGATTAAAGCTCTGTGACTTTTCTAATGGAATTTCAACAGATGTTCAAATCTCACGTCGTACCTACCCACTGCTCATATTTATACAGGGAATCACAACATCATAGACAGATGCCAGTCGTTCACCAGAAATGTGATTTTATTATTGCATCCAATTCAACATTATTCAAAAAATATATATATATATATATTATTTTGTTTATCATTGGTCGTCATGGAAACATACGAGGAAGTCAAAAGGAACAAAATTTAAATACATATTTATGAACTAAAACACACAGTAACACATTAACACCTCCATCTTAAAGGTCTGGGATCAGGATGGGAATAACACCTCCATCTTAAAGGTCTGGGATCAGGATGGGAATAACACCTCCATCTTAAAGGTCTGGGATCAGGATGGGAATAACACCTCCATCTTAAAGGTCTGGGATCAGGATGGGAATCGTCTACGTTGGAATATAATATAACGAATTCCAGATTGTAGCTTTACTAACTAGGCTGAGAGCTGATCTGATATTCATTCCAAATCTACGCGGCGCCTCTGTTGTAGTGGAGAGGGGTAGGACTGGGGGAGGAGTGGAGAGGGGTAGGAGGAGAGGAGTGGAGTGGGGTAGGACGGAGGAGAGGAGTAGAGAGGGGAGGGGTAGGACGGAGGAGTGGAGTGGAGAGGGGTAGGACGGAGGAGAGGGGTAGGACGGAGGAGAGGAGTAGAGAGGGGAGGGGTAGGACGGAGGAGAGGAGGGAGGGGTAGGACGGAGGAGAGGAGTGGAGGGGTAGGACGAAGGAGAGGAGTAGAGAGGGGAGGGGTAGGACAGAGGAGTGGAGTGGAGGGGTAGGACGGAGGAGAGGAGTGGAGGGGTAGGACGAAGGAGAGGAGTAGAGAGGGGAGGGGTAGGACGGAGGAGAGGAGGGAGAGGGGTAGGACGGAGGAGGGGGTGGAGAGGAGGTAGAGACGGAGGAGAGGAGGGGGGGGGTAGGACGGAGGAGAGGAGTGGAGAGGGGTAGGAGGAGAGGAGTGGAGAGGGGTAGGAGGAGGAGAGGAGGGGAGGGGTAGGACGGAGGAGAGGAGTGGAGAGGGGTAGGAGGAGGGAGGAGGGGTAGGAGGAGGGAGAGTGGGAGGGGGTAGGAGGAGAGGAGTGAGGGTGGAGAGGGGTAGGACGGAGGGAGGAGAGGAGGGGTGGAGTGGGGTAGGACGGAGGAGAGGAGTAGAGAGAGGGGGGGGGGGTAGGACAGAGGAGAGGAGTGGAGTGGAGAGGGGTAGGACGGAGGAGAGGGGTAGGGGACGGAGGAGAGGAGTAGAGAGGGGAGGGGTAGGACGGAGGAGAGGAGTAGAGAGGGGAGGGGAGGGGTAGGACGGAGGAGAGAGGGGTAGGACGGAGGAGAGGAGTGGAGAGAGGGGGAGGGGTAGGACGGAGGAGAGGAGTAGAGAGGGGAGGGGTAGGACGGAGGAGAGGGGTAGGACGGAGGAGAGGAGTAGAGAGGGGAGGGGTAGGAGGGAGGAGAGGAGTAGGAGAAGAGAGGGAGAGGGGTAGGACGGAGGAGAGGAGTGGAGAGGGGAGGAGGAGGAGGAGTAGGAGGGAGAGGGGTAGGAGGAGAGGGGGTAGGTGGAGGAGTGGAGAGGGGTAGGACGGAGGAGGAGAGAGAGGTAGGACGGAGGAGGAGTGGAGGGGTAGGACGGAGGAGAGGAGTGGAGATGGGTAGAATAGAGGAGTGGAGAGGGGTAGGAGGGAGGAGAGGAGTGGAGAGGGGTAGGACGGAGGAGAGGAGTGGAGAGGGGTAGGATGGAGGAGAGGAGAGGAGTGGAGAGGGGTAGGATGGAGGAGAGGAGTGGAGAGGGGTAGGATGGAGGAGAGGAGTGGAGAGGGGTAGGACAGAGGAGAGGAGTGGAGAGGGGTAGGACAGAGGAGAGGAATGAGAGGAATAGTAATGGAAGGTTGATCCACCACCAGTAGCAGGCCCAGTGACTGAGGAGTGACTGAGTAGTGACTGATGTGATTTATATCCTGTCTATAGGGTCAGACAGAGAGTCACTACAGGACTGTGTGTGTACACCTGCCCTCACCTGCCAGCTAAGGCTCCCAGGGACCCCCAGTAACCAGGCAACTGAGGCGTTTGGATTGGATTCTCAAGGGCATGACCTTGCGATCAGTTTAATATTCGCCCAAGTCAGAGATCAGATAACAGGGTCAGAGGTCAGATAAATAAAATAGTCAAACATAAACACATGTTATTATATACACAAATAGCAGGATATATAGATATGGAGATACTGGGTGAAATGTAGAGGCCTTTGGTTTGTTGACCCTTTCAGAATGAAAGTAACCTTTTCAAAATAAGAGTTAGTCATTGATCAATCATGATCAATTCAACAGATGTCTCATTCCTATGTCTGTGGACAACGTGATTTAGAGAACGTCGTCAAGGCGACCAGAACAATCATTTCTATAACTGGACAAGGGGATAGTACATTTTCGTATAAGATAATAATAATGACTAGATAATCTTAAATCATAAAACAACGAAAAACAAAAGGAAAATATACAGAAAAATGACACCCAGGAGTTTATTATCTTTGTTCGCAAAGTAACAACTTCTGACCCTTTTGATTTGGTGCAATATAAACATCATCGTTGTCTCTCAGACATTAAACTGTTCAGTGGTGACACCATTCACAGACCTTGGGCTCTATTCAATCCGTTATTTTTTTAAATTCATTTTAAATTCAGCGTTACCGCTGTGATTGAATTTTAGAGGCCGTGTTCCCGCGTTAGCTGAGACCGAATTCAAGGTAAACGCTGCATATATCGGCGCAATCGGGAAAATGAACGTTACATTTGTACCAGCGAAACAGACTCAATAGAGCCCCTTGTGTATCCAAACCTGAGTCTTGTTCATTAGGCCACACAATGGAACATTACCAAAAAAAATGTTTAAAAAATTTTGCAACAGAAAAAAAAAATGAGCCTTTCTTATTGGACAAGTCCAGATAGTCCCTCCCCGTTTCAGTCTGTTCTCTTCTGTTTGGTGCCTGATGAACACACCTCTGTCTCCTGTTTATCTCGTGTTTAAGTCGAGCGAACTTCTCTGTTGCCCATCTGTCCACTGTTGTTATGGACAAAGAGACTGTTCCTCTGACTGTACTGTCTGTATAGCCACACAAACACAAAGATTACTGTGTCGAGTCCAACCAGTCCACACACAGACCTCACATGTACCTCTGTAAAATCTCTGTATCTTTATCGTAAATGCAACTTTTTTCCTCACTGTATTCTCACAAGTATTACTGTATTCTCACTAGGTTTACTGTATTCTGACAAGGATTACTGTATTCTCACAATGCTTACTTTCATCCAAAACCCAATGATTAATTTCCAAACGGTTTACTTTAAAATCCACAGTCACTTGTCAAAAACATATATTCATGTCTTTTGATGAGATATTATTATGTTTAGATATCTAGTTAAAAAATGTATACAGAATGTAGACATATATTCTTAGAACACATACACAAGGATCCATCCAATATGGCTGAAACAAGATATTGGTAGACATACCATCTACATTTTTTTCAGTTAATCTCTGAAATTTATCAAAGTGCAGTTCAGTCATAGTCCTTTACTTTGGGTGGCCTCACGCTCTCCACACTTCCACAACAGGAAGTGAAAAAGGGAACCACAATACACTGAGAAAATATCATATTATTAAAAAAGGTCAATATTTTTTGTTGTCATAATCTCTATAAGGGTCAAAGGTTAGATAAATATGCATGTTTAACAAATACTTAAAACACAAAATTACAACGTGAGGATATAGGCTAGAATATATATTTTATGTGATCGGAAATTGGTCAATATATTTTCTTGTGGTTTAATATTATCCAGCAATCCATATTGGTACAGTACCTCCACATTCAACATAGTACAGTAGTAGTAACATTGTACTGTTGAAAAATACTTAACCCAGTGGGCAAAGATGGCTGAAATGACATCATTACCAATTGTTTACAACCAGAACTGGTTTCGCCCGCTGGGAACTCACTCTGTTCTTTCACTCTGCATAAAAAAATACATCTTTCTCCTAAGTCTCTTTCCTGCAATATAGATATGTACTCCTTCGCACCCTCCTTGAATAATAGAAAACCTACACTAGCAATTAAAAAAACACAATGCCAATAAGGAAAGACAATTTCCCCATAGTTCAAGCATCGCAGGAGGGTGTTTTTAAACCTCACAAGTTGGAAGGGAGATTGGAGACTGTGTACTCTGCCCCGGATGTAACAGGACGACTGCGGTTGGGATGCGAAGAGTTCGGTGCTTCTTGGCTCACGGCAGTTGGAGGTTCAGATCCCATGGGAGTGTAGTGACTCAGAGGAGTGGCGTGTCCTGGGGTGGGGCTGTACCATTTATTACTGCTACCACCCACCATGGGAAGAGAGGAACCAAGCCCCCCTGAAGATATGGAGAGAGGCGGTATGGAGAGAGCCCCTTCCTGGGGTAGATAGGTGTGTGAGCCCGAGGTGGAAACAGTGGAGATAGTCCTGACATCCTGCGTGAAGAGATCCACCAGAGACTCTGCCCTCTGCCCTCTCCCATCTACCTGGGGAGGGCATGATGTCTGTGGGGTGAGGGAGCTGTGAGAGCCATTGGCGCTGGAGGGTTGGCTGTGGAGCTGGCTGTGGAGCTGGCTGTGGAGCTGAAGCACCGTCCTGCCTGTCAGCGGGCTCTGGATGGTGGGGCTGTGTGTTACCGGTGGGGTACAGGCCGGGGAGCCATCCCCTGACCCGTACTGGGCCAGCGAGGCCAGGGCAAAGTGGGAAGAATGAGCAGAGTGCTCTGGGAGAACCTGTGGGAGGAGACTGGGGTGGAGGCCGGGGTGGAGGCCTGCCAGACTGTGATGCACCAGGGAGGATTGGACTCCAACACCTCCAACACCTCCAATGCCTCCAACACCTCCAACACCTCCAACGCTGGCCTGTTCTGGGATAGATATAGATAGAAACCCACTGGAGCTGTGGTGCTGGGTGGGGTTGCTAGGGCTTGTGGTCGTGTAGGGACAGTGGGGGAGGAGGAGGTGGCCTGCTCTCTCCTGATGACCAGGTCCCATCTTGACGTGCTGCTGCTGCTGCTGAGCGCTGGTAGTGTGAGAGTTCTGTAGCTGGCTCAGGATGGGGCTGACAGGGCTACAGATGAGAGGGCTTAGGGTGGAACCAGAGGGGGCTGAGTGGGCTGGGTATCTCGGCATGCCCATGGTGGGCCTCCCTGATGCCTCCTGCTGGTGGGACCCTGGTGGGCCGTAGGGGTGGTGGTGCTGGAGCTGGGCCATGCAGGTGGAAGTGGAGGAGGAGGAGGAGGAGGGTGGATACTCCCGGATGGAGGCCTGGCCCAGGGGGAAGGGAGAGGCTCTGCTGGGCTGAGCCTGGGAGTCGGTGGAGGTGATGGAGGAGGTGGGCTGGTACATGGAGGTCAGAGGTGACAGAGGATACATGGAGGAGGCTGTGGAGACTAAATGCTGCGCCCTGAGCGAGGCTAATATCGGAGTGTCCACTCCAGAACGGAACATCACAGAACCGTCCGGAGACGCAGCCCCGGAGCCACAGCCACTGGACACACCCACAAACATGCCCCTCTGCAGACGGTGGCCTCTAGGATCCTTAAATGACTCGGAGACAGAGAGCGGACGGTGAAAGAGGATCGGAGGGAGCTGGGCGTGGAGATGGGAGTGGGAGAAGGCCAGAGCCAGAGAGGTGGTGGCTGCAGCGGTCTGGAGGGGGCCCTGGACCAAGGGAGCCCAGATGACCCCCGGGGTGGAGGTGGGAGATGGGGCGTCGGGATCCAGGGACAGGGGAGAGATGTTGCTCTGGATGGCCATGTCCCGGTCTTGTTGTACGATCCTCTGGATGATCGCGTTCTCCAGGAGGTTCACAGCTCCTGAGTTCTGGGTGACTTTGTGTTGGAGCACAGAGTTCCTCTTTCCTGTAGAGATGAAAGTCAAAGAGAGAAAGATTAGTATGTGTATCTGTTGCAGTCATCTTTGGGTGTGGCTGTCATATTTGATTCATCATTAGAGAGAACCAGAATTAGAGTGAACCAGAATGAGAGAGAACCAGAATTGGAGAGAAACAGAATTGGAGGGAACCAGAATGAGAGAGAACCAGAATTGGAGAGAAACAGAATTGGAGAGAAACAGAATTAGAGAGAACCAGAATTAGAGTAAACCAGAATTGGAGAGAAACAGAATTGGAGAGAAACAGAATTGGAGAGAAACAGAATTAGAGTGAAACAGAATTAGAGGGAACCAGAATGAGAGAGAACCAGAATGAGAGAGAAACAGAATTGCAGCGAAACAGAATTAGAGAGAAACAGAATTGGAGAAACAGTATTGTAGAGAAACAGAATTAGAGAGAAACAGAATGAGAGAGAACGAGAATGAGAGAGAACAAGAATTAGAGAGAGGCCTTGGTTCTGCACAATATAGTAGGGCTTATCAAACCCTGCCTGTCATCCATTAAACTACAGCTAAATGAGGGCCTTTTTTACACAATGCTTTCACCTCCGGGCAACGAGATATCCCTTCTGAAATTAAAACAGTCAAATGTGCTGACATAAGAGATCACCATCGGCTTGCCTGAATTTAATTGTCACACTTTCTTTTCACATATTCAGCCAGTTAAAATCCTTCCAGGTTATAATTAAAATGCATTAAGAACAGTACAGAGATAACCTATAGTGCAGTAGAGCTGCTCTAGGACCGGCACAGTGACAGGCATAGTGACAGGCACAGTGACCGGCACAGTGACAGGCACAGTGAGTGGCACAGTGACTGGCACAGTGACCGGCACAGTGACAGGCACAGTGAGTGGCACAGTGACTGGCACAGTGACCGGCACAGTGAGTGGCACAGTGACAGGCACAGTGAGTGGCACAGTGAGAGGCACAGTGACAGGCACAGTGACAGGCACAGTGAGTGGCACAGTGACAGGCACAGTGAGTGGCACAGTGACAGGCACAGTGAGTGGCACAGTGAGTGGCACAGTGACAGGCACAGTGACAGGCACAGTGACAGGCACAGTGAGTGGCACAGTGAGTGGCACAGTGACAGGCACAGTGACAGGCACAGTGACCGGCACAGTGACTGGCACAGTGACCGGCACAGTGAGTGGCACAGTGACAGGCACAGTGACCGGCACAGTGACAGGCACAGTGAGTGGCACAGTGACAGGCACAGTGAGTGGCACAGTGACAGGCACAGTGAGTGGCACAGTGACAGGCACAGTGACAGGCACAGTGAGTGGCACAGTGACAGGCACAGTGAGTGGCACAGTGACAGGCACAGTGAGTGGCACAGTGACAGGCACAGTGACCGGCACAGTGACAGGCACAGTGACAGGCACAGTGAGTGGCACAGTGACAGGCA
Organism: Oncorhynchus tshawytscha; assembly: GCF_018296145.1. Taxonomy (NCBI): domain Eukaryota; kingdom Metazoa; phylum Chordata; class Actinopteri; order Salmoniformes; family Salmonidae; genus Oncorhynchus; species Oncorhynchus tshawytscha. Next base: position 53,371,254 of record NC_056447.1, on the reverse strand, counting down.
CAGTGACAGGCACAGTGAGTGGCACAGTGACAGACACAGTGAGTGGCACAGTGACAGGCACAGTGAGTGGCACAGTGACAGGCACAGGCACAGTGGCACACAGTGCACAGTGGCACAGTGACAGGCACAGTGAGTGGCACAGTGAGTGGCACAGTGACAGGCACAGTGACAGGCACAGTGACAGGCACAGTGAGTGGCACAGTGACAGGCACAGTGAGTGGCACAGTGACAGGCACAGTGACAGGCACAGTGAGTGGCACAGTGAGTGGCACAGTGACAGGCACAGTGAGGCACAGTGAGTGGCACAGTGACAGGCACAGTGAGTGGCACAGTGAGTGGCACAGTGACAGGCACAGTGACAGGCACAGTGACAGGCACAGTGAGTGGCACAGTGAGTGGCACAGTGACAGGCACAGTGAGTGGCACAGTGACAGGCACAGTGAGTGGCACAGTGACAGGCACAGTGACAGGCACAGTGAGTGGCACAGTGACAGGCACAGTGACAGGCACAGTGAGTGGCACAGTGACAGGCACAGTGACAGGCACAGTGAGTGGCAGTGGCACAGTGACAGGCACAGTGGACAGTGACAGGCACAGTGAGTGGCACAGTGAGTGGCACAGTGACAGGGCACAGTGACAGGCACAGTGAGTGGCACAGTGACAGGCACAGTGACCGGCACAGTGAGTGGCACAGTGACAGGCACAGTGAGTGGCACAGTGAGTGGCACAGTGACAGGCACAGTGACAGGCACAGTGAGGCACAGTGACAGGCACAGTGACAGGCACAGTGAGTGGCACAGTGGCACAGTGGCACAGTGACAGGCACAGTGAGTGGCACAGTGACAGGCACAGTGAGTGCACAGTGACAGGAGTGAGTGGCACAGTGACAGGCACAGTGACAGGCACAGTGACAGGCACAGTGGCACAGTGAGTGGCACAGTGACAGGCACAGTGAGTGGCACAGTGACAGGCACAGTGAGTGGCACAGTGACAGGCACAGTGACAGGCACAGTGAGTGGCACAGTGACAGGCACAGTGAGTGGCACAGTGAGGCACAGGCACAGTGAGTGGCACAGTGACAGGCACAGTGACAGGCACAGTGAGTGGCACAGTGACAGGCACAGTGACCGGCACAGTGAGTGGCACAGTGACAGGCACAGTGAGTGGCACAGTGAGTGGCACAGTGACAGGCACAGTGACAGGCACAGTGACAGGCACAGTGAGTGGCACAGTGACAGGCACAGTGACCGGCACAGTGACTGGCACAGTGACCGGCACAGTGAGTGGCACAGTGACAGGCACAGTGAGTGGCACAGTGACAGGCACAGTGAGTGGCACAGTGACAGGCACAGTGAGTGGCACAGTGACAGGCACAGTGAGTGGCACAGTGACAGGCACAGTGAGTGGCACAGTGACAGGCACAGTGAGTGGCACAGTGACAGGCACAGTGACAGGCACAGTGAGTGGCACAGTGACAGGCACAGTGAGTGGCACAGTGACAGGCACAGTGACAGGCACAGTGACAGGCACAGTGAGTGGCACAGTGACAGGCACAGTGACAGGCACAGTGAGTGGCACAGTGACAGGCACAGTGAGTGGCACAGTGACAGGCACAGTGAGTGGCACAGTGACAGGCACAGTGAGTGGCACAGTGACAGGCACAGTGACAGGCACAGTGAGTGGCACAGTGACAGGCACAGTGAGTGGCACAGTGACATGCACAGTGACCGGCACAGTGACAGGCACAGTGACAGGCACAGTGAGTGGCACAGTGAGTGGCACAGTGACAGGCACAGTGAGTGGCACAGTGACAGGCACAGTGAGTGGCACAGTGACAGGCACAGTGAGTGGCACAGTGACAGGCACAGTGAGTGGCACAGTGACAGGCACAGTGAGTGGCACAGTGACAGGCACAGTGACAGGCACAGTGACTGGCACAGTGACAGGCACAGTGACAGGCACAGTGGCACAGTGGCACAGTGACAGGCACAGTGAGTGGCACAGTGACAGGCACAGTGAGTGGCACAGTGACAGGCACAGTGAGTGGCACAGTGACAGGCACAGTGAGTGGCACAGTGACAGGCACAGTGAGTGGCACAGTGACAGGCACAGTGAGTGGCACAGTGACAGGCACAGTGACAGGCACAGTGAGTGGCACAGTGACCGGCACAGTGACAGGCACAGTGACAGGCACAGTGAGTGGCACAGTGACAGGCACAGTGACAGGCACAGTGAGTGGCACAGTGACAGGCACAGTGGAGTGGCACAGTGACAGGCACAGTGAGTGGCACAGTGACAGGCACAGTGAGTGGCACAGTGACAGGCACAGTGAGTGGCACAGTGACAGGCACAGTGAGTGGCACAGTGACAGGCACAGTGACAGGCACAGTGAGTGGCACAGTGACAGGCACAGTGAGTGGCACAGTGACATGCACAGTGACCGGCACAGTGACAGGCACAGTGACAGGCACAGTGAGTGGCACAGTGAGTGGCACAGTGACAGGCACAGTGAGTGGCACAGTGACAGGCACAGTGAGTGGCACAGTGACAGGCACAGTGAGTGGCACAGTGACAGGCACAGTGAGTGGCACAGTGAGTGGCACAGTGACAGGCACAGTGACAGGCACAGTGAGTGGCACAGTGACAGGCACAGTGACAGGCACAGTGAGTGGCACAGTGACAGGCACAGTGACCGGCACAGTGACTGGCACAGTGACAGGCACAGTGACCGGCACAGTGACAGGCACAGTGAGTAGCACAGTGACAGGCACAGTGAGTGGCACAGTGACAGGCACAGTGAGTGGCACAGTGACAGGCACAGTGAGTGGCACAGTGACAGGCACAGTGACAGGCACAGTGAGTGGCACAGTGACCGGCACAGTGACAGGCACAGTGACAGGCACAGTGAGTGGCACAGTGACAGGCACAGTGAGTGGCACAGTGACAGGCACAGTGACAGGCACAGTGAGTGGCACAGTTACAGGCACAGTGAGTGGCACAGTGACAGGCACAGTGGCACAGTGACAGGCACAGTGAGTGGCACAGTGACAGGCACAGTGACAGGCACAGTGACCGGCACAGTGACAGGCAGTGACAGGCACAGTGACAGGCACAGTGACCGGCACAGTGACAGGCACAGTGAGTGGCACAGTGACCGGCACAGTGACAGGCACAGTGAGTGGCACAGTGACAGGCACAGTGAGTGGCACAGTGACAGGCACAGTGAGTGGCACAGTGACAGGCACAGTGACAGGCACAGTGACCGGCACAGTGACTGGCACAGTGACTGGCACAGTGACTGGCACAGTCACACTTTGGTAGAACAGCAATATGCCTAATTTTTACAAATTGTGTTACGTTGTTGAGAGGTTCTTGAGAGGTTCTTGAGAGGAATATGATACTACTGTAGCTACGAAGGCTTTGGGAAACCAATCCTAGGTTGATGGCCCTCTGTAAAGTTGTCACCTATGCGGTCCAGCCGGTCCAGAGCCACGGTCTCGAAGGCCCGTCTCATCATGGGGTACTCCTCCAGGACCTGGTTAAAGTTGTCCACAGACAGAGAGTACAGCCGGCAGTAGGTCTCAGCGCGAACACTGGCCGTTCTTCTGCCCCGAGTCAGCAGGCAGATCTCTGCAGGGAAAAGAAGAATGATTCAGTTCTAGATGTCAACCAACCACTTGGCTTTTGTTTTGTCCGCACATGTAGCATGAAAAATTAAACCTATTTCAGAGAATTATATTTTTTGATATTGAGGAGAGGAGCACTGTCATGCCCTATTTCTATGTAAAACACATTATACAGTATGAGTATTTGATTTCCAAAATAAACTGTTTCAAGATATTCTCATTATGAAACAGAGCTGTTTGTGTTGGGCTCCATGTACTGTACTGTTACGCACCAGAGGACAGGGAGTCAGAATAAATGATCATATCGTCAATATGAGTCGATAAAACACACAAAACAAGAGTAGTGTTTTCTGGACTAATTCCACAGATGGAGGACTTAACGTTCTGACCTCGTCTGGTCCTTCTATCGTCAGATCAGCAAAATAAAAACAACCCAAGCTCCGTTCTAGTAAAAAACAATGTAGGAGTATTATCAAGGGAAGCTGTCTGTCTGTTTGTCTGTCTGTCTGTCTCCCTCCCTGTCTGTTTGTACGTGACCTCGTCTGGTCCTTCTATCGTCAGATCAGCAAAATAAAAACAATGTAGGAGTATTATCAAGGGAAGCTGTCTGTCTGTCTCCCTCCCTGTCTCCCTCCCTGTCTCCCTCCCTCCCCGTCTGTCTGTCTGTCTGTCTGTCTGTCTGTCTGTCTGTCTGTCTGTCTGTCTGTCTGTCTGTACGTGACCCTGTCTGTCTGTCTGTCTGTACGTGACCCTGTCTGTCTGTCTGTCTGTCTGTACGTGACCCTGTCTGTCTGCCTGCCTGCCTGCCTGCCTGCCTTCCTGCCTGTCTGTGTCTCTCTCTCTCTTTCTGGCCTCCTTTAGTTCTATTTAGTTTTTAATCTATTTATTTATTAGATTTCTCAAATCTTTTGCTTATCATGAATGCTTGTTCAATACAGTGCACAGGCATAACACAGATTTCAGGTTTAATCTTCGTGTTGAATGAATTATATTCTCATGTTACAGTTTAATAGACACAGTGGAAACAACTCCATCACAAAGCTCAACCTCAACTAAATCCAAAGCCCTTGTGAGATGATTGGTATAAATTATTGTCTTGTCTGTAACACAGAGTCATATAAATTAATCTAATGAATCAATGGAATTATGTTTGGAGAAGAACATCCCTGGGAATCTCCCCCGGAACCTCCAGCACCCATGTGAGGTCCCCCGGGGTTCCGTTTCGACAACATTCTATTTCCACTCCTCATCTCCAGGGACTATGGTCCAAATGTAGCTCAATCTGCCTATTTGGCTAACGCTGGTATATTAACATTGATATTAAGTGAACACTGAAATATTGATTAATGGCAAATGTCTCTGTCAAATAAATTCCATAAATAAATCAAACGAATATCCCGGAACGATGTGGGGTCCCCCAGGGCGGGTATTGACATGATGTGGGGTCCCCCAGGGGTGGGTATTGACATGATGTGGGGTCCCCCAGGGGCGGGTATTGACATGATGTGGGGTCCCCCAGGGGCGGGTATTGACATGATGTGGGGTCCCCCAGGGGCGGGTATTGACATGATGTGGGGTCCCCCAGGGGCGGGTATTGACATGATGTGGGGTCCCCCAGGGGCGGGTATTGACATGATGTGGGGTCCCCCAGGGGCGGGTATTGACATGATGTGGGGTCCCCCAGGGGGTATTGACACGATGTGGGGTCCCCCAGGGGCGGGTATTGACATGATGTGGGGTCCCCCAGGGGTGGGTATTGACATGATGTGGGGTCCCCCAGGGGCGGGTATTGACATGATGTGGGGTCCCCCAGGGGGGGTATTGACACGATGTGGGGTCCCCCAGGGGCGGGTATTGACACGATGTGGGGTCCCCAAGGGGCAGGTATTGACATGATGTGGGGTCCCCCAGGGGCGGGTATTGACATGATGTGGGGTCCCCCAGGGGCAGGTATTGACATGATGTGGGGTCCCCCAGGGGCAGGTATTGACACGATGTGGGGTCCCCCAGGGGCAGGTATTGACATGATGTGGGGTCCCCCAGGGGCGGGTATTGACATGATGTGGGGTCCCCCAGGGGCAGGTATTGACATGATGTGGGGTCCCCCAGGGGCAGGTATTGACACGATGTGGGGTCCCTCAGGGGCGGGTATTGACACGATGTGGGGTCCCTCAGGGGCGGGTATTGACACCGTCCACATTCAAACTTTTCTATATTTTTTGCTGTTTTCTTGTGTTTTTATCATGTTTTCTTGTGTTTTCAGACCCTGGTTCGATTCCAGGCTGTATCACAACCCGGCCGTGATTGGGAGTCCCATAGGGCGGCGCACAATTGGCCCAGCGTCGTCGGTTTGGCAGGTGTGTGTGGATATTGTAACAGACGCTCTGTGACATCTTTCCTACCTCCAAAGTAGGACCCGTCAGACAGCTTGGTCTCTTTGTTGCCCTTGGCGATGACGCAGACCACCCCGTGTTGGATGAAGTACATCTTTCTGCCGACAGTCCCTTCCATAACCACGCTATCCATGGGCTGGAACACCTCAAAACGCAGCTTGGTCAGCATTGACGTCACAAAGTTGGGGTCGGCGTTGGCGAACAGAGGCATCGAAGCCACCAGCTTACGACAGTTGAAGTTGACGATCTCCTGCAAAGACAGAAATCATGAAATAGAAGAAAACTATAATTTTAAGTACACAAAAAAAACGTGTTCCGTAAGGAGAATAAGATTCAGGACACTAGCAAGGTGGTATCGTGATAAACATTTTGACACTTCTAAGAGACGTATGAACAGAGATCTATTGGTATATATCATATGTATAGGTTGTCAGATCTACATTATACAATCCTTGTTTACACAAGCGGTATCATGATAAACATTTTGTAGGCAGGTAGCCTAGTGGTTAGAGTGGAGGGACGGCAGGTAGCCTAGTGGTTAGAGTGGAGGGTGGCAGGTAGTCTAGTGGTTAGAGTGGAGGGCGGCAGGTAGCCTAGTGGTTAGAGTGGAGGGGGTGGCAGGTAGTCTAGTGGTTAGAGTGGAGGGGCGGCAGTGGTAGCGGCAGGTAGCCTAGTGGTTAGAGTGGAGGGGCGGCAGGTAGCCTAGTGGTTAGAGTGGAGGGGCGGCAGGTAGCCTAGTGGTTAGAGTGGAGAGGCGGCAGGTAGCCTAGTGGTTAGAGTGGAGGGGCGGCAGGTAGCCTAGTGGTGGTGGAGGGGCGGCAGGTAGAGTGGGAGTGGGCGGCAGGTAGCCTAGTGGTTAGAGTGGAGGGGCGGCAGGTAGCCTAGTGGTTAGAGTGGAGTGGTTAGAGTGGAGGGCGGCAGGGGCTAGTGGGCAGGGTAGCCTAGTGGTTAGAGTGGAGAGGTGGAAGGTAGCCTAGTGGTTAGAGTGGAGGGGCGGCAGGTAGCCTAGTGGTTAGAGTGGAGGGGCGGCAGGTAGCCTAGTGGTTAGAGTGGAGGGGTGGCAGGTAGCCTAGTGGTTAGAGTGGAGGGCGGCAGGTAGCCTAGTGGTTAGAGTGGAGGGTTGGCAGGTAGCCTAGTGGTTAGAGTGGAGGGGTGGCAGGTAGCCTAGTGGTTAGAGTGGAGGGGTGGCAGGTAGCCTAGTGGTTAGAGTGGTGGAGGGTTGGCAGGTAGCCTAGTGGTTAGAGTGGAGGGTTGGCAGGTAGCCTAGTGGTTAGAGTGGAGGGGCGGCAGGGTAGCCTAGTGGTTAGAGTGGAGGGGCGGCAGGTAGCCTAGTGGTTAGAGTGGTTAGAGTGGAGGGGCGGCAGGGTAGCCTAGTGGTTAGAGTGGAGGGGGGCGGTAGCCAGTGGTAGCCTAGTGGTTAGAGTGGAGGGGTGGCAGGTAGTGCCTGGAGTGGTTAGAGTGGAGGGGCGGCAGGTAGCCTAGTGGTTAGAGTGGAGAGGGCGGCAGGTAGCCTAGTGGTTAGAGTGGAGGGCGGCAGGTAGCCTAGTGGTTAGAGTGGTTAGAGTGTAGTGGAGGGGGGCAGGTAGTCTAGTGGTTAGAGTGGAGGGGTGGCAGGTAGCCTAGTGGTTAGAGTGGAGGGGCGGCAGGTAGCCTAGTGGTTAGAGTGGAGGGGCGGCAGGGTAGCCTAGTGGTTAGAGTGAAGGGGCGGCAGGTAGCCTAGTGGTTAGAGTGGAGGGGCGGCAGGTAGCCTAGTGGTTAGAGTGGAGGGGCGGCAGGTAGCCTAGTGGTTAGAGTGGAGGGGCGGCAGGTAGCCTAGTGGTTAGAGTGGAGGGGGGCGTAGCAGTGGTAGCCTAGTGGTTAGAGTGGAGGGGTGGCAGGTAGCCTAGTGGTTAGAGTGGAGGGGCGGCAGGGTAGCCTAGTGGTTAGAGTGGAGGGCGGCAGGGTAGCCTAGTGGTTAGAGTGGAGGGGCGGCAGGTAGCCTAGTGGTTAGAGTGGAGGGGCGGCAGGGTAGCCTAGTGGTTAGAGTGGAGGGTGGCAGGTAGCCTAGTGGTTAGAGTGGAGGGCGGCAGGTAGCCTAGTGGTTAGAGTGGAGGGGCGGCAGGTAGCCTAGTGGTTAGAGTGGAGGGGCGGCAGGTAGCCTAGTGGTTAGAGCGTTGGGCCAGTAACCGTAAAGGTTGCTAGAACGAATCCCCCGAGCTGACAAGGTACAAATCTGTTGTTCTGCTCCTGAACAGGCAGTTAACCCACTGTTCCTAGACCGTCATTGTAAATAAGAATTTGTTCTTAACTGACTTGCCTAGTTAAATAAAGGTAAAATACACTATGTCCCTTATTTGCAGCAAACATAAACCCTGTCCCAAATGACTCCCTACGTAGTGCACTACTTTTTGACCAGAGCCTAATGGTCCCTGATCAAAAGTAGGGCACTAAATAGGGAATAGGGTGCTACACAGAATATTGAACGGATACGTCCCTCAACAAAGTCAGAATGTGTCCTATCTACTAGCCAATGAGATGAAGGCATCACGTCTTGCCATCATTAGGGTGATAAATCACTGCAGTCATAGGGGTCCCAAATGGAACCCCATCCTCTACATACTGTAGTGCAATACATGCCAGAGCCCTGTGGGCTAGAAAGGGAATAGTGTGACATTTGGGACTCCGTCATTGAGATGATGGAGATTAAGGCGTGATTGAGACAGAACCAGCAAAGGTTATTACTATCATGATGATGTGTCTGATGTCACACACACACACACACACACACACACACACACACACACACACACACACACACACACACACACACACACACACACACACACACACACACACACACACACACACACACCACTCTGACCTCTCTGAGCGGTTCGTTCAGCTCCCCCAGAATGCTCTCCTCGTCAAACATCTTGCCCTGGAAGCGATGTTCGTAGTAGTCATGGACCCGCTGCCGCATGCTGGCAGGAAGCTTGTGGAAGGACATGTACTGCTCCACCTGTTTATACTGTAGACACAAAGATAATTGATTAGTTGATTCATTGATTAATTAAAAAGGCATGTACTGCTCCACCTGTTTATACTGTACAAGACAAAGATAATTGATCAGTTGATTCATTGATTGATTAATTAAAAAGGCATGTACTGCTCCACCTGTTTATACTGTAGACACAAAGATAATTGATTAGTTGATTAATTGATTGATTAATTAAAAAGGCATGTACTGCTCCACCTGTTTATACTGTCATGACGTTGGCCTGGGGGTCGGTTTATGACAGTCATAAATACCATCTCTCCCCCTTTATCCTCTCTCTACCCTAGAGATTCTGGGAACATCAGAAGGTGGGGGGAAATGAACTATATTCTGGTAATCCGACCAATATGCGGTGGTACTTAATGAATATGATGTCAGTTCGTTGTCATCTGAGACATTCTCAGCAATGATAGGATGACATAAACTCTACAGTGGAAAGTCTGCACATTGTAGTTATCGGATTCACGTGGAATTTTTGTTCAATATAAATGTTTGAATAGAAAATTATTGGTGAAGAGATTACATGTAATTTTAGCTTTCAAATGAGAGATTTGGGTTTTCATAAGGTTATAGGGCTCTGCTCAATCAGTGGCCCGCCCCTGTGAAGAGACATGGGTTATAAAACTTTTCAGACACACCCTTCTCCCTCCACGATATAAAGCCTTGACGAAAATGTAACCTCCTGTTCCAAGTACGCGAGGGCTGCAGCCTCTGCGTTAAAAGGGCAAATAACTTGCTGTTCCGAGGATGTGAGGACGACGGTCCGATGTCAGAATGGTTTAGATAATAACTACAGAACGAAGCCAACCTCTGCGTGAGCTTTTGTTGCGAATGGTATGAACTTTGAACTCTTATTCACTACAGAAGTGATACCTCCTAGCCGTTGAGTAAGCAACAGCAGCTGCAGACGTGGGCTAGGAAAGAACAGACAGAGTATTCCGTCTACCACACAACGACGTTACTACAACGTATCCAATTTACCGCCAGAGACATTCTTCAAAGGACTCGGTTGGGCAACACGGCCTTCCATCTACCACCAACCTACTGATGCGCAGCTCAGAGTAAGAATTTATGGGCGGTAATTTAGAATGCATAAGATACTGTATTTAAGATAGCATGGCTTCTCCCTTTGTTCCTCAAGTCTTCCCGGTCTTTCACTCAAACCCCGCCCCTTTTCTTTTGTGTAACCAGCTGTCATATCTGTTCCGTCCACTAGGGACGTTTCCCTTTATGACATCATTTGTAATCAATGTATGATTCATTCTGTGTATATATAATTCTGTGTGATTAGTTAGGTATTTAGTAAATAAATAATTAAACTCTATTTTGCATTGCTGATTCAACTTGTTAGCCAGGGTTCCTGAAGATAACCAAGAATTTACAACATTCAGATGAGACTGAAATAATGTGACGATTAATATTGACTGCTGTTGATGTAAAATATTACCAGGCCTTTAAGAGTTTATTCGGAAGATAACAGCTCTATAAATATTATTTTGCGGTGCCCCGACTTTCTAGTTAATTACATTTACATGATTAGCTCAATCAGGTGATATTAATTACAGAGAAATGATTTTATAGAATAGCATGTCATATCACTTAAACCGGCATAGACAAAGACACGACAATACTCAAATCAAATCAATCAAATAAATGGTATTTGTCACATGATTCGTAAACAGGTGTACACTAACAGGTAGACTAACAGTGAAATGCTGACTGACAGGTCCTTCAAAACAATGCAGAGAGAAAAATACAGAAAAATAATAGCACAGGGAATAAATACACAATGAGAAACGATAATTTGGCTTTATACATGGGGTACCAGTACTGAGTCAATGTGCAGGGTACCAGTACTGAGTCAATGTGCGGGGTACCAGTACTGAGTCAATGTGCGGGGTACCAGTACTGAGTCAATGTGCGGGGTACCAGTATTGAGTCAATGTGCAGGGTACCAGTACTGAGTCAATGTGCATGGTACCAGTACAGAGTCAATGTGCAGGGGTACCAGTACTGAGTCAATGTGCGGGGTACCAGTACTGAGTCAATGTGCGGGGTACCAGTACTGAGTCAATGTGCGGGGTACCAGCACTGAGTCAATGTGCGGGGTACCAGTACTGAGTCAATGTGCGGGGTACCAGTACTGAGTCAATGTGCAGAGTACCAGTACTGAGTCAATGTGCAGGGTACCAGTACTGAGTCAATGTGCAGGGTACCAGTACTGAGTCAATGTGCAGGGGTACCAGTACTGAGTCAATGTGCAGGGTACCAGTACTGAGTCAATGTGCAGGGTACCAGTACTGAGTCAATGTGCAGGGTACCAGTACTGAGTCAATGTGCAGGGTACCAGTACTGAGTCAATGTGCAGGGGTACCAGTACTGAGTCAATGTGCAGGGTACCAGTACTGAGTCAATGTGCAGGGTACCAGTACTGAGTCAATGTGCAGGGTACCAGTACTGAGTCAATGTGCAGGGGTACCAGTACTGAGTCAATGTGCAGGGTACCAGTACTGAGTCAATGTACAGGGTACCAGTACTGAGTCAATGTGCAGGGTACCAGTACTGAGACAATGTGCAGGGTACCAGTACTGAGTCAATGTGCAGGGTACCAGTACTGAGTCAATGTGCAGGGTACCAGTACTGAGTCAATGTGCAAGGGTACCAGTACTGAGTCAATGTGCAGGGTACCAGTACTGAGTCAATGTGCAGGTACCAGTACTGAGTCAATGTGCAGGGTACCAGTATTGAGTCAATGTGCAGGGTACCAGTACTGAGTCAATGTGCAGGGTACCAGTACTGAGTCAATGTGCAGGGTACCAGTACTGAGTCAATGTGCAGGTACCAGTACTGAGTCAATGTGCAGGGTACCAGTATTGAGTCAATGTGCAGGGTACCAGTACTGAGTCAATGTGCAGGGTACCAGTATTGAGTCAATGTGCAGGGTACCAGTACTGAGTCAATGTGCAGGGTACCAGTACTGAGTCAATGTGCAGGGTACCAGTACTGAGTCAATGTGCAGGTACCAGTACTGAGTCAATGTGCAGGGTACCAGTATTGAGTCAATGTGCGGGGTACCAGTACTGAGTCAATGTGCAGATACATAATTGACGTATTGGGACAGTGAGGGTATTGAGTGGAGAGTGAGGGTAATTATGTGGAGAGTGAGGGTATTTCGTGGAAAGTGAGGGCATTACGTGGAGAGTGAGGGCATTACGTGGAGAGTGAGGGTATTTCGTGGAAAGTGAGGGCATTACGTGGAGAGTGAGGGCTTTATGTCTCTCTCTGTCTCTCTCTGTCTCTCTCTCTCTCTCTCTCTCTCTGTCTCTCTCTGTCTCTGTCTCTCTCTCTGTCTCTCTCTGTCTCTCTCTGTCTCTCTCTCTCTCTGTCTCTCTCTCTCTCTGTCTGTCTGTCTGTCTCCCTCCCTCCCTCCCTCCCTCCCTCCCTCCCTCCCTCCCCCTCCCTCCCTCCCTCCCTCCCTCCCTCCCTCCCTCCCTCCCTCCCTCCCTCCCTCCCTCCGTCTCTGTCTCCGTCTCTCTCTCTCTCTCTCCCTCCCTCCCTCCCTCCCCTTCCTTCCTTCCTTCCTTCCTTCCTTCCTTCCTTCCTTCCTTCCTTCCTTCCTTCCTTCCTTCCTTCCTTCCTCCCTCTCTCTCTCTCTCCCTCTCTCTATCTCAGGCCCTCACTACTGAGAAGGCAAGGCCAGACCATCGGACTCGGAGTCCAGCAGTCACTCACCTTCTCCTGGTACTGACGTCGGGATGAGTCCAGTGACTGGATCAGAGCGGTAGCATGGCCTACGAACATGGCATAGCAGGTGGCTCCCACGATCATACTGAGGATGGTGAGCCAAACGTCTACCAGGCCCACAGGAGGGTACATACCGTACCCGATACACAGCATGTGACTCATAGCCTTGAACAGGGCATAGGAATACTGCTGGCCCCACGTGTCATTCTGTAGGAGGGATGGAGAGAGGAGAAGAGAAGGAGAGATTAAAAGAAGAGTGAGAGAAAAGAAAAGGAATGAGAGATGAGAAGACACTGGGGGGTAGAATGGACACTAGGGATAGATCGGATACTAGGGGTAGACTGGACACTAGGGGTAGACTGGATACTAGGGGTAGACTGGACACTAGAGGTAGATGGACATGATGGAAAGATGGAGCAGATTGCCTAATGCTCCAGGATGAGTAAAAGTCCTGAGGGGTTAAGTATGTGAGTAAGACCTTTGGAACACAGGACCTTTGGAACACTGGACTTCTGGAACACAGGACTTTTGGAATGCTTACCGCCATCTTGTTTCTGATTACCCAACAGTCAGAAGGGGAAGTCCTGTAGCACAGGAACCGGTGTGTGTGCGTGTGTGTGTGTTTGTGTGTGTGTGCGTGTGTCTACTCACCACCATCTTGTTTCTGGTGACCCAGCAGTCAGAGGGGAACTCTTGCAGCATGGGAACCAGGAATTGCAGACATCCATCCCAGTGACACAACAGCAGCATCATAGCTATCAGGTTCACGATCCTCACCATGGCACTGGCCAGGTCATAGGTCATATGGAAAACCTAGGAGATTAGAATTAGAATGAGAAAAACTTTATTGTCCACCACACAAGGGGGATTAACTAACATTACTGAACCTGCAGCTAGCTAAGTAACTATTCTATTCTAATTCGCCAGCAGTGTAAACACCACTAAAAACCACTAAATACTACTACATACTACTAAACACCACTAAACACCACTAAACACCCCTAAAAACCACTAAATACTACTAAACACCACTAAATACTACTAAACACCACTAAACACCCCTAAACACCCCTAAACACCACTAAATACTACTAAACACCACTAAACATCACTAAATACTACTAAACACCACTAAAAACCACTAAATACTACTAAACACCACCAAACACCACTAAATACTACTAAACACCACTAAATACTACTAAACACCACTAAACACTACTAAACATCACTAAATACTACTAAACACCACTAAATGGTACTAAACACCCCTAAACACCACTAAACACCACTAAATACTACTAAATACAACTAGATACTACTAAAAACCACTAAACACCACTAAATACTACTAAACACCACTAAATACTACTACATACTACTAAACACCACTAAACACCACTAAACACCACTAAACACCACTAAACACCACTAAATACTACTAAACACCTCTAAACACTACTAAACATCACTAAATACTACTAAACACCCCTAAACACCACTAAACACCCCTAAACACCACTAAAACAACTAGACACCACTAAACACCACTAAATACTACTACAAACTACTAAACACCACTAAACACCACTAAACACTACTAAACATCACTAAATACTACTAAACACCACTAAACACCACTAAACACTACTAAACACCACTAAACACCACTAAACACCCCTAAACACCACTAAAAACTACTAAACACCACTAAACACCACTAAATACTACTACAAACTACTAAACACCACTAAACACTACTAAACATCACTAAATACTACTAAACACCACTAAACACCACTAAAAACTACTAAACACCACTAAACACCACTAAATACTACTACAAACTACTAAACACTACAAAACACCCCTAAACACCACTAAACACCACTAAATAATACTACATACTACTAAACACCACTAAACACCCCTAAATACTACTAAAACTACTACATACAACTAAACACTACTAAACATCACTAAACACTACTAAACACCACTAAACACCACTAAAAACTACTAAACACCACTAAACACCACTAAATACTACTACAAACTACTAAACACTACAAAACACCCCTAAACACCACTAAACACCACTAAATAATACTACATACTACTAAACACCCCTAAACACCACTAAACACCCCTAAATACTACTAACTACTACTACATACAACTAAACACCACTAAACACCACTAAACACCCCCTAAACACCACTAAATACCACTAAATACTACTAAACACCACTAAACACTACTAAACATCACTAAATACTACTAAACACCACTAAATACTACTAAACACCCTAAACACCACTAAACACCACTAAACACCACTAAAACTACTACTACAAAACACCACTAAACACCACTAAACACCCCTAAACACCACTAAACACCCCTAAATACTACTAAACACTACTAAATGTTACTAAACACCACTAAATACTACTAAACGCCACTGAACCCCACTAAACACCACTAAATACTACTAAATACTACTAAACACCACTAAACACCACTAAATACTACTAAACACCACTAAACACCCCTAAACACTACTAAACATCACTAAATACTACTAAACACCACTAAATACTACTAAACACCCCTAAACACCACGAAATACTACTAAACATCACTAAATACTACTAAACACCACTAAATACTACTAAACACCCCTAAACACCACTAAATACTACTAAACATCACTAAATACTACTAAACACCCCTAAACACCACTAAATACTAGTTTACCAGATGGAGTTTACCAGATGGAGTTTACTGGGATGGAGTTTACCAGATGGAGTCTACCTCCTCCTACCTTCCTACCTCCTCCTACCTCCCTTCCTCCTTTCTCCCTACATCCTACCTCCCTGTCTCCTCCTACCTCCCTAACTCCTACCTCCTCCTATCTCCCACCTCCCCACCTCCTCCTCACCTCCTCCCACTGGTGTATATATCTAATGAGTCTGGACAGCCTCAGAAGCCTCAACAAACTCAAGATCTTCGTAAACCGCACGATCCTCAGCGCTCGGGCCGTCTTGTAGAAGTCTGAGTCGATCCTGGTCTCCACAATGAGGAAGATGTAATCTACTGGTATGGACGAGATGAAGTCCACCATGAACCAGCTCTTCAGATACTTGATCTTGATGGTCTGTGGGTCCAGGATGATCTCGGTGTTGTCCTCCTTGACGATGCCCGTCCGGAAGTTGAGGACGAGGTCGATGAGGAACAAGGTGTCTGAGATGACGTTGAAGACGATCCAGGGGGGAGTGTGCTCGTCCTTGAAGAAGGTGATGCCCACAGGGATGATGATGAGGTTCCCCACCATGAGGAACAGCATTATCAGATCCCAGTAGAACCTAAAGAGAACAGACAGCTTTAACAAAATAACCTAGAGAGAGGAACAGGGAGGAACCAAACAGATCTTAGAACCTAGTAGGAACAGGGAGGAACCAAATAGATCTTAGAACCTAGGAGGGACAGGGAGGAACCAAACAGATCTTAGAACCTAGTAGGAACAGGGAGGAACCAAATAGATCTTAGAACCTAGGAGGAACATGGAGGAACCAAACAGATCTTAGAACCTAGTAGGAACAGGGAGGAACCAAACAGATCTTAGAACCTAGTAGGGACAGGGAGGAACCAAACAGAACTTAGAACCTAGTAGGAACAGGGAGGAACCAAACAGATCTTAGAACCTAGTAGGAACAGGGAGGAACCAAACAGATCTTAGAACCTAGTAGGAACAGGGAGGAACCAAACAGATCTTAGAACCTAGGAGGAACAGGGAGGAACCAAACAGATCTTAGAACCTAGTAGGAACAGGGAGGAACATGATGAATCAGAGAAAGAGTCTATACAATTTCTATTTCCCAACAAAATATATGTTGTCAGAAATGGGTAATACTATATAATATATAATTATAATATAGTAAGTTAAATGCTATTCTATTGTTTTGTTATATTTGATTATATTCTACCCCTAAAGGAGTCGTTAGAGTTGCTAGGTTTATCAGAGAACATCTCCTTTAAAATGTATGGATTCAGGTTAGAAGTCGAGGTCGACCGATTACGATTTTTTTCACGCCGATACCGATTATTGGAGGACCAAAAAAGGCCGATACCGATTAACCGGACGATTTTTATTTTTATTTGTAATAATGACAATTACAGCAATACTGAATGAACACTTATTTTAACTTAATATAATACATCAATAAAATCAATTTAGCCTCAAATAAATAATTAAACATGTTCAATTTGGTTTAAATAATGCAAAAACAAAGTGTTGGAGAAGAAAGTAAAAGAGCAATATGTGCCATGTAAAAAAGCTAACATTTCAGTTCCTTGCTCAGAACATGAGAACATATGAAAGCTGGTGGTTCCTTTTAACATGAGTATTCAATATTCCCAGGTAAGAAGTTTTAAGTTGTAGTTATTATAGGAATTATGGGACTATTTCTCTCTATACCATTTGTATTTCATTAACCTTTGACTATTGGATGTTCTTATAGGCACTTTAGTATTGCCAGTGTAACAGTATAGCTTCCGTCCCTCTCCTCGCCCCTACCTGGGCTCGAACCAGGAACACATCGACAACAGCCACCCTTGAAGCAGTGTTACCCATGCAGAGCAAGGGGAACAACTACTCCAAGTCTCAGAGCGAGTGACGTTTGAAATGCTATTAGCGCGTACCCCGCTAACTAGCTAGCCATTTCACATCGGTTACACCAGCCTAATCTCGGGAGTTGAAAGGCTTGAAGTCATAAACAGCGCAATGCTTGAAGCACAACGAAGAGCTCCTGGCAAAACGCACGAAAGTGCTGTTTGAATGAATGCTTACGAGCCTGCTGCTGCCTACCACCGCTCAGTCAGACTGCTCTATCAAATCATAGACTTAGTTATAACATAATAACACACAGAAATACGAGCCGTAGGTCATTAATATGGTAGAATCCGGAAACTATCATCTCGAAAACAAGACGTTTATTCTTTCAATGAAATACGGAACCGTTCTGTATTTTATCTAACGGATGGCAACCCTAAGTCTAAATATTGCTGTTACATTGTACAACCTTCAATGTTATGTCATAATTATGTAAAATTCTGGCAAATTAGGCAGCCCAAACTGTTGCATATACACTGACTCTGCGTGCAATGAACGCAAGAGAAGTGACACAATTTCACCTGGTTAATATTGCCTGCTAACCTGGATTTCTTTTAGCTAAATATGCAGGTTTAAAAATATATACTTCTGTGTATTGATTTTAAGAAAGGCATTGATGTTTATGGTTAGGTACACATTGGAGCAACGATACGCACAGCATCGATTATATGCAACGCAGGACACGCCAGATAAACTAGTAATATCATCAACCATGTGTAGTTAACTAGAGATTATGATTGATTGATTGTTTTTTATAAGATAAGTTTAATGCTAGCTAGCAACTTACCTTGGCTTACTGCATTCGCGTAACAGGCAGTCTCCTTGTGGAGTAGCAACGAGAGAGAGGCAGGTCGTTATTGCGTTGGACTAGTTAAGGTTGCAAGATTGAATCCCCCGAGCTGACAAGGTGAAAATCTGTCGTTCTGCCCCTGAACAGGCAGTTAACCCACTGTTCCTAGGCCGTCATTGAAAATAAGAATGTGTTCTTAACTGACTTGCCTAGTTAAATAAAGGTTGAATAAAAGGTGTAAAAAATGTTTTAAAAAATTCAAAAATTGTTACGAAAACTTGAAATCGGCCCCAATTAATCGGCCATTCTGATTAATCGGTCGACCTCTAGTTAGAAGAGTAGCAAATTACTCAGGAGGAACATGTGTAAGTGAAGAGAGCAGAACAAAACACAGAGGTATGCACCATGTGATGTGTTTGCTGTGTGTGTCTGTGTGTGCGTGCACATCTGTGTTTGTTGTGTATTCCAGTCCATTCTTGTGTTGTAATTATATTACATTTGATTTTTTTTATCCCTTTTCTTCCCAATTTCCCGTAGGGACTCGGGAGAGGCGAAGGTCGAGAGCCATGCGTCCTCCGAAACACAACCCAACCAAGCCGCACTGCTTCTTGACACAATGCCCACTTAACCCGGAAACCTGCCGCACCAACGTGTAGGAGGAGGAAACAACGTACACCTGGCGACCGTGTCAGCGTGTACTGCGCCCCGCCCGCCACAAGAGTCGCTAGTGCGCCCTTCTTGTGCTGTGATTCACCTAAAATCAATGTAGCTGGAAGACGATACACCCTCACCACAGTATGGATCAGAGAGAGAGATAGAGAGATTGAATTGAGAGAGAGAGAGAGAAAGAGAGAGAGAGAGAGAGAGAGAGAGAGAGAGAGAGGAGATTGAATTGAGAGACAGAGAGATTGAATTGAGAGACAGAGAGATTGAATTGAGAGACAGAGAGATTGAATTGAAAGAGAGAGAGAGATTTATATATTATCTACCTCACTTGCTACCTCACTTGTTTTATTATCTACCTTACTTGCTTAGGCAATGTTAACACGTTTCCCATGCCAATAAAGCCCTTGAATTGAATTGAATTGAATTGAGAGCGAGAGAGAGAGAGCGAGAGAGAGAGAGATAGATAGAGAGCGAGAGAGAGATTGAATTGAGAGAGAGAGATTGAATTGAGAGAGAGATTGAATTGAGAGACAGAGACAGAGAGATTGAATTGAAAGAGAGAGAGATTGAATTGAGAGAGAGAGAGATTGAATTGAAAGAGAGAGAGATTGAATTGAGAGAGAGAGAGATTGAATTTAGAGAGAGAGAGATTGAATTGAGAGAAAGAGAGATTGAATTGAGAGAGAGAGATTGAATTGAGAGAAAGAGAGATTGAATTGAGAGAGAGATTGAATTGAGAGAAAGAGAGATTGAATTGAGAGAGAGATTGAATTGAGAGAGAGAGAGAGATTGAATTGAGAGAAAGAGAGATTGAATTGAGAGAGAGAGAGATTGAATTGAGAGAGAGATTGAATTGAGAGACAGAGAGACAGAGAGAGGTAGAGAGAGACAGAGACAGAGAGAGAGAGAGAGATTGAATTGAGAGAAAGAGAAATTGAATTGAGAGAGAGAGAGAGATTGAATCGAGAGACAGAGAGAGATAGAGAGAGAGATTGAATTGAGAGAGAGATTGAATTGAGAGAGAGATTGAATTGAGAGAAAGAGAGATTGAATTGAGAGAGAGAGAGATTGAATTGAGAGAAAGAGAGATTTAATTGAGAGAGAGATTGAATTGAGACAGAGAGACAGAGATAGAGAGAGAGATATTCTGAACATGACCTATGAGGATGCGTGTATTAACCACGTTCAGCTTCCATCTCCTATAGGTTGTACCCCAGCGTACGAGCAGAATATATCGTCTAAATGGGATCTACCCTTCAAATGCTGATGATCACTGGTCATGAAAACATGATTAACGTATGCATTCATTCATTCATAATAATCGACGTGGCTAAAATAGACTACGTTTTAATAGTGGTGACTGGAAAGTCAACACTACTGAAGTGGACAGTGACGGAATCAGAATACCAAACTTCAGCACCACATGACGGTGGACAGCGACCGCCAGACTCGCTGTGTCACACCGTCGCTTTCCATTCCAATGGTGCTGAATCCCTACAGACAAACACAGCAAGTCTGCAGGGGTGCAACTTTGCACATAGCCTTTATGCTAGACTGTTCAGCCATATAAATGTTTTCAACTCAAACTTTAGAATTGTAAATAATTTGGAGTAAATCTGCAAATAATTGAAATAGAAACATCTTTCTACAGTCACCACCACTCTAAATCACCAGTCTCTGATCCTCTTTCTACAGTCAGCACCAGTCTAAATCCCCAGTCTCTGATCATCTTTCTACAGTCACCACCAGTCTAAATCCCCAGTCTCTGATCATCTTTCTACAGTCACCACCAGTCTAAATCCCCAGTCTCTGATCATCTTTCTACAGTCACCACCAGTCTAAATCCCCAGTCTCTGATCATCTTTCTACAGTCACCACCAGTCTAAATCCCCAGTCTCTGATCATCTTTCTACAGTCACCACCAGTCTAAATCCCCAGTCTCTGATCATCTTTCTACAGTCACCACCAGTCTAAATCCCCAGTCTCTGATCATCTTTCTACAGTCACCACCAGTCTAAATCACCAGTCTCTGATCTTCTTTCTACAGTCACCACCAGTCTAAAACCCCGTCTCTGATCATCTTTCTACAGTCACCACCACTCTAAATCACCAGTCTCTGATCTTCTTTCTACAGTCACCACCAGTCTAAATCCCCAGTCTCTGATCCTCTTTCTACAGTCACCACCAGTCTAAATCCCCAGTCTCTGATCATCTTTCTACAGTCACCACCAGTCTAAATCCCCAGTCTCTGATCATCTTTCTACAGTCACCACCAGTCTAAATCCCCAGTCTCTGATCATCTTTCTACAGTCACCACCAGTCTAAATCCCCAGTCTCTGATCATCTTTCTACAGTCACCACCAGTCTAAATCCCCAGACTCTGATCCTCTTTCTACAGTCACCACCAGTCTAAATCCCCAGTCTCTGATCATCTTTCTACAGTCACCACCAGTCTAAATCCCCAGTCTCTGATCATCTTTCTACAGTCACCACCAGTCTAAATCCCCAGTCTCTGATCATCTTTCTACAGTCACCACCAGTCTAAATCCCCAGTCTCTGATCATCTTTCTACAGTCACCACCAGTCTAAATCCCCAGTCTCTGATCCTCTTTCTACAGTCACCACCAGTCTAAATCCCCAGTCTCTGATCCTCTTTCTACAGTCACCACCAGTCTAAATCCCCAGTCTCTGATTGGATGAATGTATTTGTTACATAGTGAAAGAGAAGAAGACAGTGAGGAGACTGGTGAGGAGAAGGAGAATGTAATTGATTCTATAGTAATATATTGACAGTACCACAGACAGTATACAGCTCACTGAGTCTCTCTCTCTCTCTGCCCCTCTCTCTCTCTGTCCCTCTCTCTCTCTCTGCCCATCTCTTTCTCTCTTTCTGCCTTTTCCCTACTCTCTACCCCTCTCTATCCCACTCTCTCTATCTGTCCCTCTCTGCTCTTTTGCCTGTCTCTCTCTCTCCCTCTCTTTCTGTTCCTAACTTTCTGTTTCTTTCTGTTCTCCCTCTCTTTCTATTCCTAACCCCCTCTCTCACTCTCTCTCTCTCTGTCCCTAACACTTTCTCTCTCCCGCTCTCAGTCCCTAACCACCCCACCCCCCCCCCCCCACCCTCTCTCTCTCACTCTCTCTCTGTCCCTAACCCCTCCTCCCCCTCTCTCTATCTCTGTCCCTAACCCCCTCCCTCTCTCTCTGTCCCTAACCCCTCCTCCCCCTCCCTCTATCTCTGTCCCTAACCCCTCCTCCCCCTCTCTCTATCTCTGTCCCTAACCCCCTCCCTCTCTCTCTGTCCCTAACCCCTCCTCCCCCTCCCTCTATCTCTGTCCCTAAACCCCTCTCTCTATCTCTGTCCCTAACCCCTCCCTCTATCTCTGTCCCTAAACCCCCCTCTCTTTCTTTCTCTCTATCTCCCTCTGCCCTCTCTCTCTCTCTGTCCCTAACACTTTCTCTCTCCCGCTCTCAGTCCCTAACCACCCCACCCTCTCTCTCTCTCTGTCCCTAACCCCCTCCCTCTATCTCTGTCCCTAACCCCCTCCCTCTATCTCTGTCCCTAAACCCCCTCCCTCTATCTCCCTCTCTATCTCCCTCTGCCCTCTCTCTCTCTCTGCAGTGCTGTGACACACTGATCCTAATTGCTCTTCCCTCCTCTGGTGGATAAATCCCTGCGTTATCTCTTGGGAATCCATGTCCTCTCCAGGAGCCCGCCCTCACCAGCCAGATGTTTGAGCAATTAGCATTAAAGGGAAAATCTGGGATTTGAAAAACAACAGAGGGGTCAACCCGACCCCGGCATTTGCCAACTGTAAAGTTTTGTAGAGGAGGAATAATGGTCTGGGGTTGTTTTTCATGATTCATTCTAGGCCCCTTACAGATAGTTTGGGTGAATGGAAATCTTAATGCTACAGCATTAATGCTACAGCATACAATGACATTCTAGATGATTCCTTGCTTCCAACTTTGTGGCAACTTTGGGGGAGGTCCTTTCCTGTTTCGGCATGACAATGCCCTGGTGCACGAAGCGACGTCCATACAGAAATGGTTTGTTGAGATCGGTGTGGAAGAACTGGCCTGCACAGAGCCCTGACCTCAACCCCATCGAACATCTTTGGAATGAATAGCCAGGCCTAATCGACCACAATCACTGCCCGACCTCACTAATGCTCTTGTGGCTAAATGGAAGCAAGTCCCTGCAGCAATGTTCCAACATCTATTGGAAAGCCTTCCCAGAATAGTGGAGGCTGTTATAGCAGCAATGTTCCAACATCTATTGGAAAGCCTTCCCAGAATAGTGGAGGCTGTTATAGCAGCAAATGGAATGAGATGTTCGACGAGCAGGTGTCCACATACTTTTGGTCATGTAGTGTAGATTGAATGCACCGAGCTGTCTGTTTAAACTACTAGCACACAGCTAAGACACCCATGCATACCCCACAAGACATGTCACCAGAGGTCTCTTCACAGTCCCCAAGTCTAGAACAGACTACGGGAGGCGCCCAGTACTACATAGAGACATGACTACATGGAACGATTTCATATCAAGTAACTCATGCAAGCAGTAGAATCAGATTTAAAAATCTACACTTTATGGAACAATGCAGACTGTGAAGAGACACACGCACACACACACACACGCACACACACACACACAGACACACACACACACACACACACACACACACACACACTACACACACAGATACATTGTAATATTGTTGTATGGTGGTACTCAGTGGTGGAAAAAGTACCCCATTGTCATAGATGAGTAAAAGTAAAGACACCTTAATAGAAAATGACTCAAGTAGAAGTGAAAGTCACCCAGTAAAACACTACTTGAGAAAGGTCTAAAAGTATTTGTTTTCAAATATACTAAATTATCAACATTAAATGTAACTGCAAAAAATATACTTTTACAAAAGTTAAAGTATAAATCATTTCAAAATGTCTTATATTAAGCAAACCAGACGGCATTATTTTTCTTGTTTTTTAAAATGTATTTACTGATAGCCAGGGGCACACTCCAACACTCAGACATCATTTATAAAGGAAGTGTTTAGTGAGTCTGCCAGATCAGGCAGTCAGTGTGTGTATGAATTAGACCATTCTCCTGTTCCTGCTAAGCATTCAACATGGAACAAGTACTTTTGTGTGTCAGGGGAAAATGTATGATATGTTCTTTTGGAATGTAGTGAAGTAAAAGTAGTAAAAAATATAAATAGTAAAGTACAGTACAGATACCCTGAAAAACTACTATTTTAACTAAAGTACTTTACACCACTGGTGGTACTATAAATGCTGTGTTGTAGATATGTAATAATGTTATATAATGATTATAATAATAATAATTATTATATAATGTTTTATCTTTTGTTTTATATCTGATGTATATGCCTCAATGTGTTTGGACCCCAGGAAGAGTAGCTGCTGCCTTGGCAACATGGGGATCCATAATAAACCCCAGGAAGAGTAGCTGCTGCCTTGGCAACATGGGGATCCATAATAAACCCCAGGAAGAGTAGCTGCTGCCTTGGCAACATGGGGATCCATAATAAACCCCAGGAAGAGTAGCTGCTGCCTTGGCAACATGGGGATCCATAATAAACCCCAGGAAGAGTAGCTGCTGCCTTGGCAACATGGGGATCCATAATAAACCCCAGGAAGAGTAGCTGCTGCCTTGGCAACATGGGGATCCATAATAAACCCCAGGAAGAGTAGTTGCTGCCTTGGCAACATGGGGATCCATAATAAACCCCAGGAAGAGTAGCTGCTGCCTTGGCAACATGGGTATCCATAATAAACCCCAGGAAGAGTAGCTGCTGCCTTGGCAACATGGGGATCCATAATAAACCCCAGGAAGAGTAGCTGCTGCCTTGGCAACATGGGGATCCATAATAAACCCCAGGAAGAGTAGTTGCTGCCTTGGCAACATGGGGATCCATAATAAACCCCAGGAAGAGTAGCTGCTGCCTTGGCAACATGGGGATCCATAATAAACCCCAGGAAGAGTAGCTGCTGCCTTGGCAACATGGGGATCCATAATAAACCCCAGGAAGAGTAGCTGCTGCCTTGGCAACATGGGGATCCATAATAAACCCCAGGAAGAGTAGCTGCTGCCTTGGCAACATGGGGATCCATAATAAACCCCAGGAAGAGTAGCTGCTGCCTTGACAGGAACTAATGGGGATCCATAACAAACTAATCGGAGAAGTAGTGACAGAGAGTAGGCCTAATCAGATACGTAGTGACATAGAGTAGACCTAATCAGATACGTAGTGACATAGAGTAGGCCTAATCAGATACGTAGTGACATAGAGTAGGCCTAATCAGATACGTAGTGACATAGAGTAGGCCTAATCAGAGACATAGTGACATAGAGTAGGCCTAATCAGATACGTAGTGACATAGAGTAGGCCTAATCAGATACGTAGTGACATAGAGTAGGCCTAATCAGATACGTAGTGACATAGAGTAGGCCTAATCAGAGACGTAGTGACATAGAGTAGGCCTAATCAGATACGTAGTGACATAGAGTAGGCCTAATCAGATACGTAGTGACATAGAGTAGGCCTAATCAGAGACATAGTGACATAGAGTAGGCCTAATCATCGGATGGGTCCTCAGTGTCTCCTGACCCCTCCTGTCTCAGCCTCCAGTATTTATGCTGCAGTAGTTTATGTGTCGAGGGGCTAGGGTCAGTCTGTTGTATGTGGAGTACTTCTCCTGTCTTATTCAGTGTCCTGTGTGAATTTAAGTATGCTCTAATTCTCTCTTTCTCTCTTTCTTTCTCTCTCTCGGAGGACCTGAGCCCTAGGACCATGCCTCAGGACTACCTGGCATGATGACTCCTTGCTGTCCCCAGTCCACCTGGCCGTGCTGCTGCTCCAGTTTCAACTGTTCTGCCTGCAGCTATGGAACCCTGACCTGTTCACTGTGATTGCTATTATTTTACCATGCTGGTCATTTATGAACATTTGAACATCTTGGCCATGTTCTGTTATAATCTCCACCCGGCACAGCCAGAAGAGGACTGCCCACCCCCTCATAGCCTGGTTCCTCTCATAGCCTGGTTCCTCTCTAGGTTTCTTCCTAGATTTTTGGCCTTTCTATTCCTCCCAGATTGCAGATCCTATGGCTTCCACTAGATATCAAGAGTCTTTAGAAATGGTTTCAGGCTTGTTTTTAAAAAAATGACCGAGTATTTGTAGTTTTTCCAAGATGTCTCTCATTAGAAAAGTAGTCTTGTTGGTGCGTGAATGAGGTGCGCGCTCTTCGTTATTTATCTTCCCTGTTGAACATACTATTCTCCATCTTAAATTGTATCGTTTATATAGATATTAGAGTACCTGACGATTAATTAGAAACATCGTTTGACTTGTTTGGACAAACTTTAATGGTAACTTTTTGGATTTGTTTGTATGCATGTTGAAAGAGTGGATTACTGAATCAAGCGTGCCAACTAAACATACATTTTTGGGATATAAAGAAGGACTTTATCGAACAAAACAACCATTTGTTGTGTAGCTGGGACCTTTGGGATTGCAAACAGAGGAAGATCTTCAAAGGTAAGTGATTTATTTTATCGCTATTTGGGATTTTGTGACACCTGTGCTGGGTTGGAAAAGTATTTTGGTGTGGGGCGCTGTCCTCAGATAATCGCATGGTATGCTTTCGCCGTAAAGCCCTTTTGAAATATGACAATGCGGTTGGATTAACAAGAAGTTAAGCTTTTAAACGATATAAGACACTCGTATTTGCATGAATGTTTAGTGTTGCGATTTTGTCATTTGAATTTGGCATCACTGGATCCGTGCGCTTCCCTAGTAACATTAAGACAGTTCCCTAGTAACATTAAGACAGTTCCCTAGTAACATTAAGACAGTTCCCTAGTAACATTAAAACAGTTCCCTAGTAACATTAAGACAGTTCCCTAGTAACATTAAGACAGTTCCCTAGTAACATTAAGACAGTTCCCTAGTAACATTAAGACAGTTCCCTAGTAACATTAAGACAGTTCCCTAGTAACATTAAGACAGTTCCCTAGTAACATTAAGACAGTTTCCTAGTAACATTAAGACAGTTCCCTAGTAACATTAAGACAGTTCCCTAGTAACATTAAGACCACCTCCACCTTCCTCTGTCCTCCCCTCCTCCTCTCTCCCCCCACTTTCCTCTGTCCTCCCCTCCTCCTCTCTCCTCCCACCTTCCTCTGTCCTCCCCTCCTCTCTCCCCTCACCTTCCTCTGTCCTCCACTCCTCCCACCTTCCTCTGTCCTCCCCTCCTCTCTCCCCTCACCTTCCTCTGTCCTCCTCTCTCCCCCACCTTCCTCTGTCCTCCCCTCCTCCTCTCTCCTCCCACCTTCCTCTGTCCTCCCTACCTCCCTCCTCCTCTCTACCTCCCCCACCTTCTTCTGTCCTCCCCTCCTCCTCTCTCTCCCCCTCCTCTCTACCTCCCCCACCTTCCTCTGTCCTCCCCTCCTCCTCTCTCCCCCTACCTCCCCCATCCTCTCTCCCCCTACCCCCCTCCTCATCTTTCCCCTTCCTCCCCTGTCCCCCTTCTTCTCTCTCCCCCACCTTCCTCTGTCCTCCCCTCCTCCTCTCTCCCCCACCTTCCTCTGTCCTCCCCTCCTCTCTTCCCCTACAGCCCCCTCCTCTCTCCCCCTCCTCATCTTTCCCCTTCCTCCCCTGTCCTACCCCATCCCCTGTCCTACCCCCATCCCTTCCTCCTCTCCCCCATCCTTCCCCTGTCCTCCCCATCCCCTCCTCCTCTTTCCCCTTCTTTCCCCTGTCCTCCCCACCTTCTCTCTCCCCCTACCTTCCCCTGTCCCCCCCACCACCACACACCCTCCCATTAACCTAATTGTGAGGTCATGATCCTGCCTGATGTGTGCTTCTAATATCTTGAATGGTCATGTTACCCTATTTTAATTACCCCATTTCAAAAGCCTTGACCTAGCTCATAGCGGTCTGGCCTGCTGCACACTCTCTCTCTCTCTTTCTCTGTAATCCCATGGCCTCACTAAATGTAATTCAGATGAGTGTGTGTGTGGGGGGGTGGGGGGGGGAACACTGTAACACATCAGGATTGGAGGATAAGTCCCAACATGCCAGGACGGTGGACATGTCCTGTTGATGACAGCAGAGAGAGAACTCAAGGTTAAAATGATACAGAAAAAAACCAAACATTTTATGTGTGTGGTGATGAACAGATGGCATGATGGAATGAATGCCCTTGTTTGTGTTGGTGATATGAAATAAATAGTTGTGAGACAGGATCTCTCTCTCTGAGCACACATGTGTACACACACACAGACATATCCATATTGAGTCAAAACAAACTGAGCCTAAAAGATCAGTACCAGCAGTATTAGTTGGATATGAATATGCCTGGAAATGCAAAATGAATATGCATGCCAGTAGTCAAATCTAAAAACGGTATTTAAATTGAACTGGCATCTCTGTTTGAGCTTTACTTCAGACAAGACCCAACAGCATTGAGTTTAAATGAAAAAACAGAAAGAGCCTTGACTCATATTGGCTTCATGTTGTTGATGTGTGCAGAGGGTCCCTGGTTCGCGCCCGGGTATGGGCGGGGGGGGGACGGTCTAAAATTATGTGTTACACTGACACCATCTCAAACAGCCTAGCTTTGGGCACTGTACCCTGTGAAGATAACTCCAAGGGTGACCACAAACTTTTCTTCGTATGCTACTGGGAAAGCTGAACTTGGTGAGCTAGTAAACTATTCTAGGCTATTATCACAACAATGAATCGGAGAGGGTGTGAAAACTACAAGAGGCCTTTAACTTGTCTAATCAGACACTTGTCTGGTTTCAGTCAAACTATTCAGTAATCTAATTAATGACTGCTAAAGATCCTCTGAACAATAATTACCTAAAATCACTGTATGGGTGAATGATCCAAAATCCTGCAGACTTGACGCGTTCCCTTTCGTGTTCCACGGCCCTCTCGCTCCCCAACATTCTCAGAGAGAACTTGTTGACTCCTGGTTGAAGCATCGCCCCGAACTGCCGGTGCATGAAGCCCGCCCGGTACAACTGCTCTGCTTCGTCTGACATGATCGGTTCGGTTCCTTCTAACTTGATGAAAGTGGACTCATCGAAGACGGACGATCGGCGATGTGCACTAGCACTGCGACCGCCGGCACCATGCTCTCCCAGCTCGCCCCCTCCGGGGTAACTCTCTTCGTTAGCACCGGTGTCTGCCTCGGAGATCAGCCTCCGCTGCTCAGCTGGATCTGACCCAAGAGTGTGTCGGCCAGTGATGGAGGAAAGGCGACCTCTGACCAGACGACAGTCCCCATTCAAGTTGGTCTTGATGGCAACGTCCGTTTCCAAGTCTCCGGCGGTTCCGCTCTTGGGGTCCCGGTCCCCGTTGCTCTTCCAACTGCTGGTGGGGGATGAAGGTCCAGGAGGAGGGAGAGACTTCAGCCTGATACCGGTTCTTTTCTTCTTGGTGTCCTTGTCGCCACCACCGTATTCTCCTCCGTCGTCAACCATCACAGATACAGAGCCTTTTTGACCAATGTTTTGCGGCAAGCTGTACAGCCTTTTGCGCATGGATGAATGAAACGTATCCATTATGATGGTATTTAGGAACAGATGCGACAGACACGCTCTAGTCTGGGCTATGAGAAAAACGCGTTGGACAAAGAAACAAAAATATACAAGCTATGATGATTATAAAACATGTATTTCATAAACTCAAAAGGCGCAGGGTTCCGAAAAGAGTGACGGCGCATCTGCAGCAGAACAGGGACAGTTCGAATCTTACTTGACACTTGAAATGTGTTTCTGCCTGCTCCGGGTTGCAACAGTTCGTACCGCTTTGGCGCGACGGTCATATTACGGTAGGCCTACATGCCCGGGAACTCAATGAATAACATCCAGCTATTAAGTTATTCCTAAATCAGAGTGTAGTAGCCTAGATGACGACAACACATCAGTGGTACTGATGCTGCCTGCATGCTGTCTGCGCTAATTATCGGACGTGCCAGTCGGGAGGCAGAGTGAGGAAGGATGCTGGCTGGCTTGTGTCTCTGTGGTACTTCATGACAAAGCATGATCTCCTCTCTCTCCTGATTCTCCTCCTAAAATATTAAAGCCCTGGCTAGCTGGCTGTCAATAGGAAATTACGACATGCAGCCTTCCACGGAGTCAGTCAGTCCTCACCAGCTTGCATTCAAATACTGCTGGCTGCTGTGTGTGCTGATATCACTGATCTATCAGGTTGCCATAGGAACGCTATTCTCAACATGGAAACTGGATATTAATGGGGCTAATCTACCGGGTTGACATAGGAACTGCTCTGAGCATCCCAGTGCAGCAGTTCTCTAATAAACTGGATATTAATGGGGCTAATCTACTGGGTTGCCATTGGAGCTGCTCTGAGCATCCCAGTCCAGCAGTTCTCTAATAAACTAGATATTAATGGGGCTAATCTACCGGGTTGCCATGGGAACACTATTCTCAGCATCCCAGTCCAGCAGGAGTCAGGCTGGATGATAAGAGGGTGTGATTTAAAAACTCCCTGACAGTCTTGATGATATACTTTGTTGTAAATGATAAACTATAGGCTGCACACACACACACACACACACACACACACACACACACACACACACACACACACACACACACACACACACACACACACAAAGACACACTGGTTCATACCTGAACTTCTGTTATTTATCTGGGTTAAATGATGGGTCAATGACATTCACAAATAACATTTCCGTTTTACTTCCTAAATGGAAATGAAATGTATCCAACTGTGCTGGTCATACAGAGAGTGTCACACCCTGACCATAATTTGCTTTGTATGTTTCTATGTTTTGTTTGGTCAGGGTGTGATCTGAGTGGGCATTCTATGTTGGATGTCTAGTTTGTCTGTTTCTGTGTTTGGGACTGATATGGTTCTCAATCAGAGGCAGGTGTTAGTCATTGTCGCTGATTGGGAACCATATTTAGGAAGCCTGTTTGGTGTTGGGTTTTGTGGGTGATTGTCTATGTTAGTTGCTTGTGTCAGCACAGTTCTCATTATAGCTTCACGGTCGTTATTTAGTTTATTGGTTTTATAGTGTTTGCTTTATTAATTATCAAGATGAACACAAACCACGCCACATTTTGGTCCTCCGATCCTTCTCGCCTCACCTCTCCTCTTCAGATGAAGAGGAGGAAGACCGTGACAGAAAGACAATGACCTCCTCCCAAATGGTTCCCTATTCCCTAATATAGATTATCCCTCCCAAATGGTTCCCTATTCCCGAATATAGATTATCCCTCCCAAATGGCTCCCTACTCCCTAATATAGATTACTATAAACAGAGAACACTGAAGAGACTGGTAGTGTTATCCCTGATGATCTCATTGCAGACAAAGTGACAGTCCCAAATGGCACCCTATTCCCTATATATAGTGCACTACTTTAGACCAGGGCCCTATATAACCCTATTCCCTATATAGTGCACTACTTTAGATCAGAGCCCTATAGAACCCTATTCCCTATATAGTGCACTACTTTAGACCAGAGCCCTATAGAACCCTATTCCCTATATAGTGCACTACTTTAGACCAGAGCCCTATAGTGTACTACTTTAGACCAGGGCCCTATAGAACCCTATTCCCTATATAGTGCACTACTTTTACCCAGAACCCTATAGAACCCTATTTCCTATATAGTGCACTACTTTTGACCAGAGCCCTATGGACCCTAGTGCACTATATAGGGACTAGGGTACCATTATTTAGGGTCTAAATGGCTTTGTTTAATTGTCTTAAGGGGCAGAGAGAGAAGGGAAATTAGCTTTCCAACAACTGCTTCTGTTATTATGGTATCTCGCAGTCTGATAGAGTCATTGTATTGGTGCTGTGTGTGTGTGTATGTGTGTGTGTGTGTCTGTGGGGGAGGGGGGCATCTGTCAAATAAATGTTTATTTATTTACTGAAAACACTAACATTTTATCTTTGAATAAACCAACTGGTACTTCTTTATTACAAATCAGATTTGCTTAGCTATGCTTTGTTCTCCAGTCTGTGTGTGTTCCGCCCACTGTGTGACAACCTCAGTCCAGATGTTGTGCTTCGTTGTATTAAATGGTTCTGTCAGATAGCTGACTCTATATGGGATACATGGTTCTGTCAGATAGCTGACTCTATATGGGATACATGGTTCTGTCAGATAGCTGACTCTATATGGGATACATGGTTCTGTCAGATAGCTGACTCTATATGGGATACATGGTTCTGCCAGATAGCTGACTCTATATGGGATACATGGTTCTGCCAGATGGCTGACTCTCTATATGGGATACATGGTCCAATAGTGGTTCAATGAGACAATAGTGCCCCCTTCAGTTGTGCTTCTGCCGTTCGGGTCTGGATGGAAGAGTTCTGAACTTAAAAACAGAGAGAAAATTATGAGCCCGATGATGGAGAAATGAAAGATGCACACAGTCACACACACACACACACAGCGTACACACCCCGTTAAAAAAAACACCTATCTTGGGAGGTTTTAGCTTTATTTAGTTGGTAGTCTTTTCCCTGCATCAACCAGTAACTAACTACCTGTAGCTTTTCTACTCTCACAGCGTTGTTGGTTCCTCATGTGACCACTAGGTGGTGCTGTTTTCACATTTAACACTAAAGAAGCCAGCACAATGTTTACAGCCCGTGCCTGTGCTGGTTGTGAAGAGGTGTTTGTGTGTGTGTGTGTATATGTGTGTATATATATGTGTGTGTGTGTGTGTGTGTGTGTGTGTGTGTGTGTGTGTGTGTGTGCATGCATGCATTAGTGTGTGATCGCAAGCTCGGAAATGGATGAAAATCAAGTCATCAAACTGAAAGAAACCATTTATTTTTAAAGTTTTTATTTTTAAAAATGACTTGTGATTGATTTTGGGATTGCTTTACAAGTGTCAATCTTGACATACATAACATAGTTCCTGTTGTCGCACTGCCTCCTACCTAGCTCCAACTTCTAGATATACTGTATAACATTATCAACTATAGAGATCAACAAGCTGTCCAGTACGCTATCTATCAATGCTCTAAAGATCATTCTAGATCAACATAGAGAATCTAAAAGCTGCTAAGAGGGATTTGTTTATATTAATATCAATATTGATTATTATTGCATAGGATAATAGCCATGCTATACACAATACACACTTTTATTTCAGTTAAACACAGCAGTTAGAATGATTAGGAGGAGTTGTTACAATTACATACTAAATTAACTTTATAGAGATCTTTTTTTATTTCCATGATTTTTCCAAAATGTAAGTGCATCTCATGAATGAATATCCTTCATATTACTACATGTATTGTTATATAAGGTGGTTGGATACATACAGTACATGTTAAATATAGGAAATTTCAATCAAATTCAAAAAGACAGGGACATTGCAAACCCCAAACTAAAATGCGAAACCAGATGTGATCTGATAAAATATGACTGAATAAGTAACCAATTTATAAAATGGTATGTAGCAGAATGATAAACTGTACAGATCTACTGTCATACCAGATTATAATTGGTGGCGCTGGGGGAAGGGGCGGGGTTCCTCCCTTTTTACATTGCAAAGTTTTTAGCTTCTCATAGTCAACACAAATAGTGATTATCTATTATCTAAGTAAACAAAAAAAACAAGTCTGAGTCCCAAGTGACACCCTATTCCATATCATTCCATTCACATTCAAATCTGGATTTTGAGACCATTTCCACTCATTTTTCTTTAATCCGAGGCCTGGTTTAGACCTGGAACACCAGGTAGGTCAAATGCATTAACAGGTAGAAAAAAAGAAAAAAAAGAAAAGAAAAAACATCAGTTCTACAGAGCTTGTATGATAAGATTTGAATACTCCTGCCCTATAGAGTGCAGTACTTTTGACTAGAGACCTTTAGGGGGGGGCGGGGGGGGGGTCTATATAGGGAAAAAGAGTGTCATTTGGGACACAGTCCAAAAAGCCATGTCAGGTTCCGGACCAAACAGAAAGTTAGAATACCTTGCATGCATTACTTCAGAATTAAGTAAAAAAGTGGAAAGTGATAAGAATTCGATCAGAATACATAATCAAATCAAAACAATCAATAAACAGCGACAATCAATAACTGCATGCAGCAAACAATGGTTATAATGCTTCATAAATCATTCATAATGTTATGGGATCACGTTCATTGATCACATTCTTCACCCTTGTCACACGATAGCTAGATAATCAAAATCAGAAGTCATGCCTCATCATACAATACAGACATTACAGTAGCTCCTCCTCTTCCTCTTCTTCTTATACGTCGTTTTATTGGCAGATAAATTTATTTATTAACACATTTCTATAAATCCCTTTTCCTGGTTACCTTCATTTGGTCGATACATACATGTATAATATGTTATTATCTGTGGAAGGAAAACCAGGAAGTCAGTCATTAGCGTGTAAGTTAAATTGCTTAGGTTGTAATGACACCATGGTTGGGGATAATTCCATTTGAATTCAGTCCATTAGGTTCACTTCCTGGATTTATTGAAATGGAATTGACCCCACAACCCTGGCTGTTGCACACCACTTTCAGGGGGGCGATTTCATGTATAATATATAACTATCTGTCAGTTTATAATATATAACTAAGAACAGCCTCGATTTGTCGGGGCATGGACTCGACAAAGCGTTCCACTCAGGGATGCTGGCCCGTGTTGACCAATACTTCTCACAGTTGTGTCAAGTTGGCTGAATGTTCTTTGGGTGGTGGACCATTCTTGATACACACGGGAAACTGTTGAGCGTGAAAAACCCAGCAGGGTTGCAGTTCTTGACCCAAACCGGTGCGCCTGGAACCTACTACCATACCCCGTTTAAAGGCACTTAAATCAATGGAACACAGACACAATCCATGTCTCAGTTGTCTCGAGGCTTCACAATCCTTCTTTAACCCAGTCTCCTCCCCTTCCTCCTTTTCATCTACACTGATTTAAGGGGATTTAACAGGTGACATCAATAAGGGATTATAGCTTTCACCTAGATTCACCTGGTCAGTCTGTTGCGGAAAGAGAATGCGTTCTTATTGTTTAGTCCACTCAGTGTACATCTGTCTGTCAGTGGTATTGACGAGATTACATCTGTCGGTCAGTGGTATTGATGAGATTACATCTATCGGTCAGTGGTATTGATGAGATTACATCTATCGGTCAGTGGTATTGACGAGATTACATCTATCGGTCAGTGGTATTGACGAGATTACATCTATCGGTCAGTGGTATTGACGAGATTACATCTATCGGTCAGTGGTATTGATGAGATTACATCTATCGGTCAGTGGTATTGATCGGTCAGTGGTATTGATTACATCTATCGGTCAGTGGTATTGATTACATCTATCGGTCAGTGGATTACATCTATCGGTCAGTGGTATTGACGAGATTACATCTATCGGTCAGTGGTATTGACGAGATTACATCTATCGGTCAGTGGTATTGATGAGATTACATCTATCGGTCAGTGGTATTGACGAGATACAGTGTGGTCACAGTTTATTGATAAAGTAGACTAGCTTTGTTTTTCAATATTGATCTCCTGTACAACATGTGGCTATCTGTGGTGATTAACAGGTTATTCATAACATACTGTAGCTACATGATGCAGTAAACAACAACAACATACAACTGGATAAACAGATCATATGTATCAAGCTTCTCAGATTAGGAGTGCTGAACTAGGATCAGCCCCCCCCCTCCATGTATGTGATCCTATTAATTGTGTTCTGTAAGCAAAAACGATCCTGAATCAGATGCTTGATGCTTTAGTTTCTTATCTTGTCATTACCAATAAAAAAATCAAACTTACCAGTGTTCTCAGTTTGTGTTCCTCTGACGAAGGTTCTTGTCTTTGTGATTGTTGGTGGAATTAGTTTTCCTTCAATAGGATAAACACACGTTAGACTGGGATACCATCAAAATAATTCTACTGTAATGCACCTTATTGCTGATCACAAATATTACATCTACTGATCATTCAAAGGGGTTAGAACCCTACACCTACTGATCATTCAAAAGGGTTAGAAACCTACATCTACTGATCATTCAAAAGGGTTAGAACCCTACATCTACTGATCATTCAAAAGGGTTAGAACCCTACATCTAATGATCATTCAAAAGGGTTAGAAGCCTACATCTACTGATCATTCAAAAGGGTTAGAAGCCTACATCTACTGATCATTCAAAATGGTTAGAACCCTACAACTACTGATCATTCAAAAGGGTTAGAACCCTACAACTACTGATCGTTAGAACCCTACATCCCTGACCATTCAAAAGGGTTAGAACCCTACATCTACTGATCATTCAAAATGGTTAGAACATTACATCTACTGATCATTCAAAAGGGTTAGAACATTACATCTACTGATCATTCAAAAGAAAGGGTTAGAACCCTACATATATTGATCATTAAAAAGAGTTAGAACATTACATCTACTGATCATTCAAAATGGTTAGAACCTTACATATACTGATCATTAAAAAGGGTTAGAACCCTACATCTACTGATCATTAAAAAGGGTTAGAACATTACATCTACTGATCATTAAAAAGGGTTAGAACCCTACATCCCTGACCATTCAAAGGGATTAGAACCCTACATCTACTGATCATTCAAAAGGGTTAGAACATTACATCTACTGATCATTCAAAAGAAAGGGTTAGAACCCTACATATATTGATCATTAAAAAGAGTTAGAACATTACATCTACTGATCATTCAAAGGGGTTAGAACATTACATCTACTGATCATTCAAAAGGGTTAGAACCCTACATCTACTGATCATTCAAAGGGGTTGGAACATTACATCTACTGATCATTCAAAAGAAAGGGTTAGAACCCTACATATATTGATCATTAAAAAGAGTTAGAACATTACATCTACTGATCATTAAAAAGGGTTAGAACCCTACATCTACTGATCATTCAAAAGGGTTAGAACATTACATCTACTGACCATTAAAAAGGGTTAGAACCATACATCTACTGATCATTCAAAACTTTTTTTTTCAAGCATGCCGTATGGATGACTCAGAGGCATTGTTGCTGTCAATTAGGAACATTGGAATTTGAAGATCAATTTCAGTTGACTTTCTGAATTCAAATAGAATTGGGCCTTACAGTAGTTTACAGAAACAGGTACAGCATGGAAATACTAGAGTAAAACACCACACATAGACTTCTAACTAAATAAATGATTGTAACATAGATGTACTTACATTGGTCCAGCTGGTTCGTCATCTGATGCACAAAGGGAAAACATAGAGAAATGAAGTCAAATTAAGAAAATGGTGCACACTGATGGTGAAATGGCAATTTGTCATGGTAGAAAGTATGTCTAAAAATAAGCAATGTGTTACGGTGGTAATATGACTGTAACATCTTGCCTGGTTGGAGGCTTGGTCGAACGATGTTCAAAGACAGTTCTGCGAGTTCCATAGTTTTGGAATTGAACTTAGTTCCATAAGTGGAATTAAAAGGGCAATTTCACATATTCATAATCTCCAGCATCACTCCAACATTAACATGCAGTGTGTGAAAATGGAGCGTTTTTATGTTTTGTAGTAGTAAAAAGAAAAGAAGATTAGTTGTTTCCAATAACATCGGTGCACATCTTTTGATTTAAACAATTATGAGTATGCATCGACTACTAATTAAAAAATACTAATTGTCTACTAATTGTCCACTAAATGTCTACATATTGGTTAATGATGTCATTCAAAACACTTATCTTGATTATGGCAGCCCCCCCCCCACCTCTCTGATTCAGAGGGGTTGGGTTAAATGCGGAAGACACATTTCAGTTGAAGGCATTCAGTTGGACAACCAACTAGGTGTCCCCCCTCTCCCTTTCCCTCTCTCTTTTTAACTACAAAACATAGAAACACGCCATTTTCACATATGTTGATGTTGGGGTGGTGCTGGAGATGAGGAATATGAAGTTGAAACATTTTCTATATGTCCCTTTAAATTCCATATGTGGAATTCAGTTAAATTCCATATGTAGAATTCAGTTAAATTCCATATGTGGAATTCAGTTAAATTCCATATGTGGAATTCAGTTAAATTCCATAAGTGAATGAACTAAACTTAACCTCATAACCATGCTGATGGAATGGAAGGTCAGATGAAGAAGTTAAATAGAGAATAGAACCTATGCTGAATGGAAGCCATCTTAAAACTTCGCGTGAGACGGACAAATCACAGTAGCAATTAACACCAAATGCAGTCAAAAAGAGCAATAAAACCAACAAGAACCATGGGATGACAAAGTGATTATGAAATTCAAGCAGAGCAGATGCAAGTTTAAAATTCACTTTTGTTACAAACATACCGTATCATGCATAGGCAGACAGACTGCGCACAAAAGTCTATTCACGAACTGCCATTGAAATTGACCAGCACAGAGAAAACAATTGTTGTCCTGTGAGGCTAAATCGGTAGTGCATGGTGCTTGCAAAGCCAAGGAGTGTGGGTTCGATTCCTGCTGGGGCTACCAATACGAAAAATGTACGTAAACATGACTGTACGTCACTTTTTATTAAACCGTCTGCTACATGGCATGTATTATATTATATTCATTGACTCTTTACAAAAGGTATATATGCTCCTAGCATAAACTAGAGAATACAAAACATTCAAAACTGAAGATACCCTTGAAGGTGACCTTGAAGGTACCCTTGAAGGTGACCTTGAAGGTACCCTTGAAGGTGACCTTGAAGATTCCCTTGAAGGTGACCTTGAAGATACCCTTGAAGGTGACCTTGAAGGTACCCTTGAAGGTGACCTTGAAGGTACCCTTGAAGGTGACCTTGAAGATACCCTTGAAGGTGACCTTGAAGATACCCTTGAAGGTGACCTTGAAGATACCCTTGAAGGTGACCTTGAAGATACCCTTGAAGGTGACCTTGAAGATACCCTTGAAGGTGACCTTGAAGATACCCTTGAAGGTGACCTTGGCACAATATACCATTTGTTTTGTTTATGTAAGCTCAGAGTCTTTGACTGAGAAACGCCATAGAGAAGTAGCCTAAGCAGCACGTTAGGATGCATTACACTTTTAAGGTTCTAAAGAAAACCCAGTGAGCAAAACGAGCGATATGACCAGATGACAACCAAAATATGACATCTTGATGACATTTTTATGCCGTCAGTAAAAAAAAAAAAAAACGTCTTTACAGAGACCGTTTTGTTGTAAACTGGTAATATGACCAGATGACAACCAAAATATGACGTCTTGAGGACATCTCGATGCCGTCAGTAAGAAAAACATCTTTACAGAGACCGTTTAGTTGTAAACCAGTAATATGAATCTTTCCAACAACAAAAATCAGTTTAAAACCAGAGAATTACGTCTGTTTGACGTCTTGTGCCAAATTTTGCCCACTGTGGACAGATGCATGTAGATAATGTTGTGTGAATATGTCCTGGGGTCAGATTTGCTGTCTTGGCCAATATCCTATGGTACAACAGCCATAGGAGTTAGCTGAACAACACAAACAGCTCTTGGGCCAGGCATAGTATGTTATAGATGCTGATTGAAACTCAAGAGGCATGCAGGAGTCTCTCACTTACCAAACATAGGTTGGGTTATGCAATTTGGGAAAGAGGCGGGGAAAATATTACACAGTAATACCCTACTTGTATACTCTAAACTTATCTTAGCACTGCTAATATATATTAACTAAGGGTGTGTGTGTGTGTGTGTGTGTGTGTGTGTGTGTGTGTGTGTGTGTGTGTGTGCGCGCGTGTCACACCTTCGCAGTACACATCTGCTCTGTCTTTACCTGACACTATGCTGGCTGCGCCTGCACTTAATAATTCAGTCTGAGTAGCTTCACCCAACAGGCGGACACACACACACACACACACACACACAACTCAGTTGTTGTAGGACACACCTTGTCAGGACAATCTCAGGGATAGAATATTCTTGGGTAGTGTGACACTGTAGCCAACAGGGAAGTGTCTATTATTAACGACTGTCGAAGTGCCTTGGCTTGCTCTCCAAATGGCACCCTGTTCTCTATACAGAGCCTTATATGCCCACTGTCCAAAGTAGTGCACTATAAAGGGAATAAAGTACCATTTGAAACGCATGTCCTCGTGCTTCTCATTCAGTTAGGCCAGCTGGGACGATGTTAGGCCAGCTGGGACGATGTTAGGCCAGCTGGGACGATGTTAGACCAGCTGGGACGATGTTAGACCAGATGGGACGATGTTAGACCAGCTGGGACGATGTTATGCCAGCTGGGACGATGTTAAGCCAGCTGGGACGATGTTAAACCAGCTGGGACGATGTTAAGCCAGCTGGGACGATGTTAAACCAGCTGGGACGATGTTAAGCCAGCTGGGACGATGTTAGGCCAACTGGGACGATGTTAAACCAGCTGGGTGGGACGATGTTAGGCCAGCTGGGACGATGTTAGGCCAGCTGGGACGATGTTAAGCCAGCTGGGACGATGTTAAACCAGCTGGGACGATGTTAGGCCAGCTGGGACGATGTTAAACCAGCTGGGACGATGTTATGCCAGCTGGGACGATGTTAAGCCAGCTGGGACGATGTTAGACCAGCTGGGACGATGTTAAACCAGCTGGGTGGGGACGATGTTAGGCCACCTGGGGCGATGTTAAACCAGCTGGGTGGGACGATGTTAGGCCACCTGGGACGATGTTAAACCAGCTGGGTGGGACGATGTTAGGCCAGCTGGGACGATGTTAGGCCAGCTGGGACGATGTTAAGCCAGCTGGGACGATGTTAGACCAGCTGGGACGATGTTAAGCCAGCTGGGACGATGTTAAGCCAGCTGGGACGATGTTAAGCCAGCTGGGACGATGTTAGGCCACCTGGGACGATGTTAGCAAGGTAGTAGTGGTAAAAATGTGGGGGTAAACCCTGAACACCGTGGGTTAACAGGAGGGTAAACCCTGAACACCGTGGGTTAATAGGAGGGTAAACCCAGAACACCGTGGGTTAATAGTAGGGTAAACCCTGAACCCTGAACCCCGTGGGTTAATAGGAGGGTAAACCCTGAACACCGTGGGTTATTAGGAGGGTAAACCCTGAACCCTGAACACCGTGGGTTAATAGGTGGGTAAACCCTGAACACCGTGGGTTAATAGGTGGGTAAACCCTGAACACCGTGGGTTAATAGGTGGGTAAACCCTGAACACTGTGGGTTAATAGGAGGGTAAACCCTGAACACCGTGGGTTAATAGGTGGGTAAACCCTGAACACCGTGGGTTAATAGGTGGGTAAACCCTGAACACCGTGGGTTAATAGGAGGGTAAACCCTGAACACCGTGGTTTAATAGGAGGGTAAACCCTGAACACCGTGGTTTAATAGGAGGGTAAACCCTGAACACCGTGGGTTAATAGGAGGGTAAACCCTGAACACCGTGGGTTAATAGGAGGGTAAACCCTGAACACCGTGGTTTAATAGGAGGGTAAACCCTGAACACCGTGGTTTAATAGGAGGGTAAACCCTGAACACCGTGGGTTAATAGGAGGGTAAACCCTGAACATCGTGGTTTAATAGGAGGGTAAACCCTGAATACCGTGGGTTAATAGGTGGGTAAACCCTGAACACCGTGGGTTAATAGGTGGGTAAACCCTGAACACCGTGGGTTAATAGGAGGGTAAACCCTGAACACCGTGGGTTAATAGGAGGGTAAACCCTGAACACCGTGGGTTAATAGTAGGGTAAACCCTGAACGCTGTGGGTAAACTAAAATGACTTGGGTTAGCCCTCCACTACATCACTATTTGTTAGGTCAACAGCTGGTTGGCAAGGATTCACACATACAGAGAGAACTACAGTATGTTTTAAAAATGTAGCATTGAAGAAAGTCGACTATTGTTTTTCTCCACTTTGAAAACAATGAACTACTTGAAATGGCTATCTGCAAACTATACTTGACCACAAAAACAATAAAAACATCAAAATGAGAACAAACCACAAATCAAAATGGCCGCCAAGACTGATATGGTCTCAGACTCCTCACTCACCGTCTTGTATGTCGTCTGGCTTCTTGCGTTTTTCATAGACCACGATGATGATGACCAGGATAATGACCTCGGCCAGGACGCCCAGCAGAGGCCAAAGCCAGGCCAGGTAGCTCCGGACCCTTAGCACAGACACCACGGACGAGGTGCCGATCATGTTGGTGGCGTTACACTGGTACTCCCCCGGGTCGGAGCCGATGTCCAGGTTGATGATGCTCAGCTCAGTGTAGTTGTCTTTGTTGTTAATGAAGAAACGGCCGGAGGAGTTGTTGATGTCCTGGGGGGAGGGGGAGAAGAGAAAGACAAGGGTGGGAGAGCAGAGAGAGAAAGAGAGAAGTGATTATGGTATGTGTGTGTGTGTGTGTGTGTGTGTGTGCGCAAGTGTGCCAATGTCCTGGGGGAAGAAAAACCACAACAACAACCACTAAAACAACCACAACCGCCACCACCACAACAACCACCACAACAACAACAACCACTGCAACAACCGCTAAAACAACC
The DNA here is from genome assembly GCF_018296145.1 of Oncorhynchus tshawytscha. Taxonomy (NCBI): domain Eukaryota; kingdom Metazoa; phylum Chordata; class Actinopteri; order Salmoniformes; family Salmonidae; genus Oncorhynchus; species Oncorhynchus tshawytscha. The sequence goes on along the minus strand of NC_056447.1, from coordinate 53,328,758 downwards.
ACAACCACAACCACAACCACAACAACCACAACCACCATAACAACCACCACAACAACAACCACCACAACAACAACCACAACCACCACCACAACCACCACAATAACAACCACAACCACCACCACACCACCACCACAACAACAACCACACCACCACAATAACACCACAACCACACCACCACCACAACCACCACCACAACCACCACCACAACCACCAACAACCACCACAACAACAACCACAATAACAACCACCACCACAACAACAACCACCACAACCACCACCACAACCAACCACAACCACAACCACAACCACAACCACCACCACAACCACCACCACAACCACCACAATAACAACCACAACCACAATAACAACCACAACCACAATAACAACCACAACCACAACAACAACCACCACCACAACAACAACCACAACAACCACCACAACAAAAACTACAACAAACATCACCACAACAGACTCAATAACCACTACAACAACATACCACCACAACAACAAGACGTACCGCGTAGAACCCATTGTCCAGTTTGTGCCAGGTCCAGATAGGGTAGGGGTAGCCAGTGGCCTTACAGTAGAGCAGGGCCTTCTGGCCCTCGTTCTTATTGTCACTACGCTTGTGGCCTGTGATGTCAGGACCAGCTGGAATGAGGGCACAACCAAATCAGAACAAAGTAAATCAAAAACAAGGAATTCAATGATAACTTTTACTAATAATACAATGTTATCGGTGTCTAAGGGTTTTACTGAGAACGGTGAGACAAACAAACATCCAGTCGGCGGCAGTCCCGTAGGTGAAAACAGCTTGTTGAGGTCGAAGGAGAACGGCAAGAATGGTGCACGCCGACAGGCCCGCCTACAAACAGACCAATAACAGCGCAGTACAACAGTGGTGTACAGAACGGAATCTCCTGAACGCTCAACGCGTTGGGATGGGTTATTGCAGCAGACGGCTACACCGGGTTCCACTCCTATCAGCTAAAAACAACAAGCGGCTCCAGTAGGCACGAGACCTCCAACACAGGGCAACTGAGGAGTGGAAAAACATTGTCTGGTCTGACGAATCATGATTCATGTTGCATCATGTTGATGGCAGAGTCAGGGTTTGGCATAAGCAGCAAGAATCCATGGACCCATCCTGCCTGGTGTCAATGGTACATACAGGCTGGTGGTGGTGTACTGGTGTGGGGAACGATACCAATCAATTGATAGCAATTGAGCAACGAATGTTTACGACACCATGTAGAATCAATGCCCCGAATAAGTCAGGTTGTTCTGGAGGATTCCATTACTACGCCTACATTATTTCCTGGGTTAGTTGCCCAGATCTGATAACCCAACCTTAAAATTGGTACATTCCGATTTTTACATCAACAAATAAAAATTAAAGAGAAACAATGAAACTCAATAAAATTATCTTTCACAAAAATGTTGGTATAATTTTCCCATACAATAATCTGTAAACTTCATTTTCTGTTGCCAAATGTTTTTTGCTTTGTTATGTACAATGTGATTTTCTGGATTTTTTTTCTCATTTTGTCTGTCATAGTTGAAGTGTACCTATGATGAAAATTACAGGCCTCTCTCATCTTTTTAAGTGGGAGAACTTGCACAATTGGTGGCTGACTAAATACTTTTTTGCCCCACTGTATATATATAATTTGCTGACCCCACTGCAATTCCCCCGTGACCCCACTAGGGGTTGCAACCAGACTGTGAATACCACTTAGTGTAATGATCAGCCTTTGCACGATCTTGCAGACGTACACTCTCTGCTATCACTTTGTGTTGTATACAGACTACAGTTAATGTATACAGAATAAAGTTATTGTATACAGACTACAGTTATTATATAAAGAATACAGTTATTGATTACAGAATACAGCTATTGATTACAGAATACAGCTATTGTCAACAGAATACAGCTATTGTATTCGACAACTGTTACTGTATACGACAACTGTTATTGTATACGGTCTACAGTTCAGTTTCAGTGAGAGTTAACCACCTTGATACTAGTAACATTTGTAAAGGAATTACTTCTCTGCTCTGAAATCTCTGTGTGAATAAATACATTCAGTGGGGAGAACAAGTATTTGATACATTGCCGATTTTGCAGGTTTTCCTACTTACAAAGCATGTAGGGGTCTGTATTTTTTTATTTTTTTATCATAGAAGCATCTCAAGGTCCTGGAGTGGCCCAGCCAGTCTCCAGACCTGAAACCAATAGAAAATCTTTGGAGGGAGCTGAAAGTCCATATTGCCCAGCGACAGCCCCGAAACCTGAAGGATCTGGAGAAGGTCTGTATGGAGGAGTGGGCCAAAATCCCTGCTGCAGTGTGTGCAAACCTGGTCAAGAACTACAGGAAACGTATGATCTCTGTAATTGCAAACAAAGGTTTCTGTACCAAATAATAAGTTCTGCTTTTCTGATGTATCAAATACTTATGTCATGCAATAAAATGCAAATGAATTACTTAAAAATCATACAATGTGATTTCCTGGATTTTTGTTTTAGATTCCGTCTCTCACAGTTGAAGTGTACCTATGATAAAAATTACAGACCTCTACATGCTTTGCAAAATCAGCAGTGTATCAAATACTTGTTCTCCCCACTGTATTGTGGCATCCATTTACCAGTTACATCGTTTTACATTTTTGTCATTGAGCAGACACTCTTATCCAAAGAGACTTACAGGAGCAATTATGGTTAAGTGGCTTGCTCAAGGGCACATCGACAGATTTATCACATAGTTGGCTCGGGGATTCAAACCAATTACCTTTTGGTTACTGCCAGTGAAACAAGCTAGGGCTGATTCTCTGATTCTGATGCAGAGTGGATGGATAGAGCTTTACAGTAATCCTCCAATCAGATAGACCAGCCACCATCTGCTACCTCTGAGCTGTCCCTCTACTGGTTAGATAGAAACTGTAGCTAGGCTGCCATTTGGAACGCAGAGACAATTCAGATCACTACAAGGCCTTCACATGACAGACCAAAGAGGTCAAAGGCTTATGTGGTAGATAGGTTAATGTGTCAACTCAAAACAACAAGTAGATATTCAACGCTGGTTGGGAGTCGTAGCCTGCTGTCGTCTACCTTTAAACCTGATGGAGTCTTTGGCAGAAGGAGGTCATATCAAAAGGGCCTCTACTGTGTCGCGTCGAAAGGGCCTCTACTGTGTCGCGTCGAAAGGGCCTCTACTGTCTCGCGTCGAAAGGGCCTCTACTGTCTCGCGTCGAAAGGGCCTCTACTGTGTCGCGTCGAAAGGGCCTCTACTGTGTCGCGTCGAAAGGGCCTCTACTGTGTCGCGTCGAAAGGGCCTCTACTGTGTCGCGTCGAAAGGGCCTCTACTGTGTCGCGTCGAAAGGGCCTCTACTGTGTCGCGTCGAAAGGGCCTCTACTGTGTCGCGTCGAAAGGGCCTCTACTGTGTCTACTGTGTCGAAAGGGCCTCTACTGTGTCGAAGGGCCTCTACTGTGTCACGTCGAAGGGCCTCTACTGTGTCGCGTCAAGGGCCTCTACTGTGTCACATCGAAGGGCCTCTACTGTGTCACATCGAAGGGCCTCTACTGTGTCACATCGAAGGGCCTCTACTGTGTCACATCGAAGGGCCTCTACTGTGTCACATCGAAGGGCCTCTACTGTGTCACATCGAAGGGCCTCTACTGTGTCACATCGAAGGGCCTCTACTGTGTCACATCGAAGGGCCTCTACTGTGTCACATCGTCAAGGGCCTCTACTGTGTCACATCGAAGGGCCTCTACTGTGTCACATCGAAGGGCCTCTACTGTGTCACATCGAAGGGCCTCTACTGTGTCACATCGAAGGGCCTCTACTGTGTCACATCGAAGGGCCTCTACTGTGTCACATCGAAGGGCCTCTACTGTGTCACATCGAAGGGCCTCTACTGTAATGGAAGTCCGGATATGATACTGCTCTTTGATATGACTTTTCTTCTCAGTGGTGGAGTTGGCGGGGGGGGGGTCCTATCGAAGGTGTCATTTCTAGGATGATATGACAGTGCTGTTTAAAGATGACACATAAATGTGGCCATGGGCAGTCTATTAGGTCATCATAGCATCCTTGAATGGTTCATGTGAATAATTCATGTGAATGATTCATCAGTCTAGGATCAATCCTAGTCATTACTATTCAACACTGGTGGGTGGGCGTCGTACTGTACCTTTAATCTCGATGGTGGCGTTAGCAGGCGGAGCCATTTTAAAGGTGTAGACACACATGTACTCCCCTGCATCCTCTCCTCTGGGCTTCTTCAGGCTGTATTTACACAAAACAAACACCACAAGACAATCTCTAGTTTAAACAGTGTTTAGTTTAACAGTGTTTAGTTCTACTGTGTTCTGTTCTGCTGTGTTCTGTTCTACAGTATTTAGTTCTACAGTGTTCAGTTCTACCATATTTAGTTCTACAGTGTTCTGTTCTACAGTATTTATTTCTACAGTATTTAGTTCTACAGTATTTAGTTCTGTTCAACGTTATTTAGTTCTACTGTGTTCAGTTCTACAAAGTTTAGTTCTACTGTGTTCAGATCTACAGTATTTAGTTCTAACTATGAAAGGCACTCTGATGTCAGAGGCATTGCCTGCGTCCAATAATCGCTTGTTTTTTTGGAAATGTGCAAGGAAATAATTATCGTTGCTGTCTGATGAAAACCTCTTATCTCCAAAACAGATCATCCATGTTTTCACATTAATGAACATACAATTATGAAACTTCAGAAGTTATTCTGAATAAATATTCTTGGTCCAAGTGCCATGAAATGTACAATGTAGAGTGGAGTTACTGCTTTCAATTCATGTAAACAATTAGCAGAAATTAATACAGGTAACGAGTGGAGGACAGAGGAGCCTCTTAAAGAAGAAGTTACAGGTCTGTGAGAGCCAGAAATCATGCTTGTTTGTAGGTGACCAAATACTCATTTTCCACCATAATTTGCAAATAAATGTATTTAAAAAATCCAACAATGTGATTTTTTTTCTCATTTTGTCTGTCATAGTTGAAGTGTACCTATGATGAAAATTACAGGCCTCTCTCATCTTTTTAAGTGGGAGAACTTGCACAATTGGTGGCTGACTAAATACTTTCTTGCCCCACTGTATGTGTAGGGCAGATTGAATATCTGTAGGGGTCAGATTGTATATGTGTAGGGGGCAGATTGTATATGTGTAGGTCAGATTGTACATGTGTAGGGGGCAGATTGAATATGTGTAGTAGGTCAGATTGTACATTGTACATGTGGGGGCAGATTGTACATGTGTAGGGGGCAGATTGTACATGTGTAGGGGGCTCAGATGTATATGTTAGGGGGTAGATTGTACATGTGTAGGGGGCCCAGGGGCAGATTGTATATGTGTAGGGGGCAGATTGTATGTGTAGGGGGCAGATGAATATTGTACATGTGTAGGGGGCAGATTGTACATGTGTAGGGGGCAGATTGATTGTAGGGGGCAGATTGTATGTGTAGGGGGCAGAATGTATATGTGTAGGGCAGATTGTACATGTGTAGGGGGCAGATTGTACATGTGTAGGGGCAGATTGTACATGTGTAGGGGGCAGATTTATATGTGTATATGTGGGGGCATGATTGTACATGTAGGGGTGTATGTGTAGGGGGCAGAATGAATATGTAGGGGGCAGATTGTACATGGTCAGATTGTACATGTGTAGGGGGCAGATTGTACATGTGTAGGGGGCAGATTGTATATGTGTAGGGGGCAGAATGAATACATGTGTGTAGAGGGTAGGGGGCAGATTGTACATGTGTAGGGGGCAGAATGAATATGTGTAGGGGGCAGATTGTACATGTGTAGGGAGCAGATGTATATGTGTAGGGGGCAGATTGTACATGTGTTGTACATGTGTAGGGGGCAGATTGAATATGTGTAGGGGGCAGATTGTACATGTGTAGGGGGCAGATTGTACATGTGTAGGGGGCAGATTGAATATGTGTAGGGGTAGATTGTATATGTGTAGGGGGCAGATTGTACATGTGTACATGGTATGTGGGGGCAGATTGTACACATGATTGTAGGGGGCAGAATGAATATGTGTAGATTGAATATGTGGGGCAGATTGTACATGTGTAGGGGGCAGATTGAATATGTGTAGGGGGGATTGAATATGTGATTGTACATGTGTAGGGGGCAGATTGAATATGTGTGTGTACAGGGGCAGATGTGTACATGTGTAGGGGGCAGATTGTACATGCAGATTGTACATGTGGGGCAGATTGTACATGTGTAGGGGGCAGATTGATGTGTACAGATTGAATATGTGTAGGGGGCAGATTGTACATGTGTAGGCAGATTGTACATGTGTAGGGGGCAGATTGTACATGTGTAGGGGGCAGAGAATATGTGTAGGGGGCAGATTGAATATGTGTAGGGGGCAGATTGTACATGTGTAGGGGGCAGATTGAATATGTGTAGGGGGCAGATTGTACATGTGTAGGGGGCAGTGTACATGTGTAGGGGCAGAATGAATATGTGTAGGGGGCAGATTGTACATGTGTAGGGGGCAGATTGTACATGTGTAGGGGGCAGATTGAATATGTGTATGTGTATGTGTAGGGGGCAGAATGAATATGTGTAGGGGGCAGATTGTACATGTGTAGGGGGCAGATTGTATATGTGTAGGGGGCAGATTGTATATGTGTAGGGGGCAGATTGAATATGTGTAGGGGCAGATTGAAGATTGTACATGTGTATGTGGGGGCAGATTGTATATGTGTAGGGGGCAGATTGTACATGTGCAGATTGAATATGGGGCAGATTGTAGGGGGCAGATTGAATATGTGTAGGGGGCAGATTGTACATGTGTAGGGGGCAGATTGAATATGTGTACAGATTGTATATGTGTATGTGGGGCAGATTGTATATGTGTAGGGGGCAGATTGAATATGTGTAGGGGGCAGATTGTACATGTGTAGGGGATTGTATATGTGTACATGTAGGGGGAGATTGTATATGTGTAGGGCAGATTGTATATGTGTAGGGGAATAGATTGATATATGTGTAGGGGGCAGATTGTATATGTGTAGGGCAGATTGTATATGTGTAGGGGGCAGATTGTATATGTGTAGGGGGAGATTGTATGTGTAGGGGGCAGATTGTATATGGGGCAGATTGTATATGTGTAGGGGAGATTGTATATGTGTAGGGGGAGATTGGTGTAGGGGAGATTGTATATGTGTAGGGGAGATTGTATATGTGTAGGGCAGATTGTATATGTGTAGGGCAGATTGTATATGTGTAGGGGCAGATTGTATATGTGTAGGGGCAGATGTATATGTGTAGGGGAGATTGTATATGTGTAGGGCAGATTGTATATGTGTAGGGGGCAGATTGTATATGTGTAGGGCAGATTGTATATGTGTAGGGGGCAGATTGTATATGTGTAGGGGGAGATTGTATATCTGTAGGGAGATTGTATATATGTAGGGGGCAGATTGTATATGTGTAGGGGGAGATTGTATATCTGTAGGGCAGATTGTATATGTGTAGGGGGCAGATACAGATACAACAGGTGTATCTCACTGATCATCCCTAAAGCCAACACCTCATTTGGCCACCTTTCCTTCCAGTTCTCTGCTGCCAGTGGCTGGAACGAATTGCAAAAATCGCTGAAGTTGGAGACTTTTATCTCCCTCACCAACTTCAAACATCTGCTATCTGAGCAGCTAACCGATCGCTGCAGCTGTACATAGTCTATCGGTAAATAGCCCACCCAATTTTACCTACCTCATCCCCATACTGTTTTTATTTATTTACTTTTCTGCTCACCAATATCTCTACCTGTACATGAACATCTGATCATTTATCACTCCAGTGTTAATCTGCTAAATTGTAATTATCTGCCTACCTCCTCATGCCTTTTGCACACAATGTATATAGACTCTCCTTTTTTTTTCTACTGTGTTATTGACTTGTTAATTGTTTATTCCATGTGTAACTCTGTGTTGTCTGTTCACACTGCTATGCTTTATCTTGGCCAGGTCGCAGTTGCAAATGAGAACTTGTTCTCAACTAGCCTACCTGGTTAAATAAAGGTGTTCTCAACTGGCCTACCTGGTTAAATAAAAGGTGAAATCAAATAAAAAATACTTCAGGAGAAAGGAAGACACGTAGAGTAGACGAGGTTCGGGTTGATGGGATTGGTTAAGGTTAGGGCCAGGGTTCTGGGTGTTAGATGGGGTTCGGGTTGATGGGATTGGTTAAGGTTAGGGCCAGGGTTCTGGGTGTTAGATGGGGACATACTAGTACTCGGTGTTGGCCCTCTCTCCGCGGGTCTCTTTGATCTCCTCCCCATTCTTCATCCAGAAACTCTCGCTGTGGGCGCTGTGGGCTGAAGTTAGGTTGCACTGCAGGGTGAGGGGCAGGCTGTAGTGATCAACTGGCAGTGTGATATGGTCCGACGAGTTGATTGACGGCTCTGAAACACCAATAAGACACTTCCAATAGTCAATTCCATTTCAATACAGTCAATTCCTTGAAAAATGAGGAGAATTTGAATTAGAATTTCAGTGGATGGAAGGTTCTGAAAGACCAATAAGACACCAGGGTTAGGGACAATTCCACTTCAAATTGGTTCCTCTTTGTTTTTCTTTTTCTCCTTTTCAATGTAGTTCATTTCAAATGACTTGAAAAGCAACGAGGACAATTGAATTGTGATTTCAGTGTACTTCCTGAATTGACTGAATTGAATTGAAATGGAATTGACCCCAACCCTGATAGACATCACACGGGCTTGTGTTGTGACAGCTGGGTGGTGTTCTCTCTTAGTATTCTAACCTGTGTTGTGACAGCTGGGTGGTGTTCTCTCTTAGTATTCTAACCTGTGTTGTGACAGCTGGGTGGTGTTCTCTCTTAGTATTCTAACCTGTGTTGTGACAGCTGGGTGGTGTTCTCTCTTAGTATTCTAACCTGTGTTGTGACAGCTGGGTGGTGTTCTCTCTTAGTATTCTAACCTGTATTGTGACAGCTGGGTGGTGTTCTCTCTTAGTATTCTAACCTGTATTGTGACAGCTGGGTGAGGTTCTCTTAGTATTCTAACCTGTATTGTGACAGCTGGGTGGTGTTCTCTCTTAGTATTCTAACCTGTGTTGTGACAGCTGGGTGGTGTTCTCTTTTAGTATTCTAACCTGTGTTGTGACATCTGGGTGGTGTTCTCTCTTAGTATTCTAACATGTGTTGTGACAGCTGGGTGGTGTTCTCTCTTAGTATTCTAACCTGTATTGTGACAGCTGGGTGGTGTTCTCTCTTAGTATTCTAACCTGTGTTGTGACAGCTGGGTGGTGTTCTCTCTTAGTATTCTAACCTGTGTTGTGACAGCTGGGTGGTGTTCTCTCTTAGTATTCTAACCTGTGTTGTGACAGCTGGGTGGTGTTCTCTCTTAGTATTCTAACCTGTGTTGTGACAGCTGGGTGGTGTTCTCTCTTAGTATTCTAACCTGTGTTGTGACAGCTGGGTGGTGTTCTCTCTTAGTATTCTAACCTGTATTGTGACAGCTGGGTGGTGTTCTCTCTTAGTATTCTAACCTGTATTGTGACAGCTGGGTGGTGTTCTCTCTTAGTATTCTAACCTGTATTGTGACAGCTGGGTGGTGTTCTCTCTTAGTATTCTAACCTGTATTGTGACAGCTGGGTGGTGTTCTCTCTTAGTATTCTAACCTGTATTGTGACAGCTGGGTGGTGTTCTCTCTTAGTATTCTAACCTGTATTGTGACAGCTGGGTGGTGTTCTCTCTTAGTATTCTAACCTGTGTTGTGACAGCTGGGTGGTGTTCTCTCTTAGTATTCTAACCTGTGTTGTGACAGCTGGGTGGTGTTCTCTTTTAGTATTCTAACCTGTGTGGGTTTGAGGTGGTGCATCGGGACGATATGAACAAAGACTTCATTTATTGTCATAGAACGCTGATTAGAAAGAACATGGATAAGCACAGGAAATGTTACGACGGTGTGATGATACATCTGCTGAGCTTTTCTGTATCAATATTCTTACGATTGAATACAAATGTTAGTTTTCAAACAATTATCAGTACATTATGCATGTACTGTAGCACATACATACTTACCTCATACTACTAAATGACCCTGTAGTTCACGCTGGACAAGCATAATGAGTAGGCTATAGACAGATGTAGGATCTTAATTTGAGCCAGTTTGCCACAGCAGGAAAATAATCCTACAGCAACAGGAAATGTGAATTATTATGTGGATAATAATTATTGGACATTTTTGTAGTGGGTTAATACATTTTTTCTTAAAGGGAAAATAAAGTTTTAAAAAATGTCACAATGGAAATGACAAACTTCAGAAGCCTTTTTAAACCTCAAAATCACTACAAGTTTTAAATGTCCTGCAGTTCCGGAAAGTTCTCCTGCAACAAGGTGATCAAATTCAGATCCTAAATCTTTATTCGTACTTTCCCATACCAGATCAGTACATAAACACATACACTCTGGGTGTCTATAAATGGTGCAGGCCTATACCTCCAATGATTTCAATAGGCATTCAGTAATTCAGCTTAGAAGCTTGTAGAGTTAACATTTTCAAGTAGGGGTTCGAGGTTAGCGGTCAGGGGTCTGGGTAGTGATTTAAAGCCGGGGTTTGATAGGTTTCTAACAGGAGGTAAATATACAGGACATGTCTCTCTCTCTACATATATATAGATATATATATATATATCTCTGTCCAAACCCATGTAGAGTGTAGTTGACTTTACAGCTCATACTGAAAGCTGGTGACAAATTAAAATGTTAACTCAATTCAAAGAAATCTGAAATCTGAAAGACAACAAAAGAAAAGGGAATTTAACAAGAAATACATGTGAGATGATGCGTAGATTTAAATAAATAAAAACGTTTAGACAAAGTAGAAAATTGAGGAAGTTAAAGATCTCTGGGTTAGTTTGAATCTACAAGAGGTGCAGGGTTCTGTGTACATGGCGGGAGGGGTCTCTGCAGAACACTGTGGTCTTATGGGACGGATTAGATGAAGCTGATGCCTTATTTCTTCATTTCCATGACTTCTGGTAGGTGATGGCTTCTGTGAGGAAACTGGTGGTCCTAAGGATTTTTGGAAAGGTAACTGGGCACACAGAATACACAGGGAGAGCTAGTTCAGCTGCCTAGGGACTGAGGTACACAGAATACACAGGGAGAGCTAGTTCAGCTGCCTAGGGACTGAGGTACACAGAATACACAGGGAGAGCTAGTTCAGCTGCCTAGGGACTGAGGTAGAGGTAGTTGAGCTGTCTAGGGACTGAGGTACACAGAATAAACAGGGAGAGCGGGTTCAGCTGTCTAGGGACTGAGGTAGAGGTAGTTGAGCTGTCTAGGGACTGAGGTACACAGAATACACAGGGAGAGCTAGTTCAGCTGCCTAGGGACTGAGGTACACAGAATACACAGGGAGAGCTAGTTCAGCTGCCTAGGGACTGAGGTACACAGAATACACAGGGAGAGCTAGGGACTTAACGTAGCTGCCTAGGGACTGAGGTACACAGAATACACAGGGAGAGCTAGTTCAGCTGCCTAGGGACTGAGGTACACAGAATACACAGGGAGAGCTAGTTCAGCTGCCTAGGGACTGAGGTACACAGAATACACAGGGAGAGCTAGCTGAGCTGCCTAGGGACTGAGGTACACAGAATACACAGGGAGAGCTAGTTCAGCTGCCTAGGGACTGAGGTACACAGAATACACAGGGAGAGCTAGCTGAGCTGCCTAGGGACTGAGGTACACAGGGAGATCAAAGAAGTGTTAATTATTCATTTCCATGACGTATGGTAGGTGATGGCTTCTACGAGGGAACTGGTGGTCCTGGAGATCTCGGAAGGGGACTGAGGTACACAGGACACACATGGATACTTAGTTGAGCTGTCTAGGGACTGAGGTAGAGGTAGTTGAGCTGCCTAGGGACTGAGGTAGAGGTAGTTGAGCTGTCTAGGGACTGAGGTAGAGGTAGTTGAGCTGCCTAGGGACTGAAGTAGAGGTAGTTGACTGTCTAGGGATTGAGGTAGAGGTAGAGGTAGTTGAGCTGTCTAGGGACTGAGGTAGAGGTAGTTGAGCTGTCTAGGGACTGAGGTAGAAGTAGTTGAGCTGTCTAGGGACTGAGGTAGAAGTAGTTGAGCTGTCTAGGGACTGAGGTAGAGGTAGTTGAGCTGTCTAGGGACTGAGGTAGAGGTAGTTGAGCTGTCTAGGGACTGAGGTAGAGGTAGTTGAGCTGTCTAGGGACTGAGGTAGAGGTAGTTGAGCTGTCTAGGTACTGAGGTATAGGGTTCTTAATTTTCAGGATATACGGTAGGTGATGGCTTCTATGAATGAGCTGCCAATGCTGGGGATTTTGGACAGGGAATGTAGTCTAGGAGTCTGGTGTACACACAGAGAGCTAGTAAAGCCGCTGCCCCTCGTCCTAAGGGGGTCAGGGGTCATCTACTACTCTGACAACTCACTCTGCAACACAGTAACGGTGGCCTGTGCTCTGATCCAGGTGGTGGCAGGGTTTTGGTGCAGATCATTCCTCCTTGGATCATTACTGGCCCGGCACTCGTACGTCCCAGCATCCTCCAGGCCGAGACGAGTCACGCCCAAAACGCTCACGCCGTTGGTGCCATACGCCGTGTTGATGGAGACACGGTGTTTACGTGCGCCGTCCCAGAGCTGGCGGAAAGAGTCGGCCCGGTTGATCTCGGAGTACCACCACTGAACCTCTGGGGTCGGGCTACCGACCACGTCACAGTACAACTCAAAGGTGTCACCTGTTAGTTTGGTCTCAGACAGGGGAGACTTCACAAAGCCAGCTGTAGAGGTGGAGTAGTGGAGTCATCCACAGGAGAGGAGGAGAGGAGTGTTTCCGGTATGGAGCGGTGTGGCGTGTCCACGTTGGCAGGTGGAGAAGGGAAAACAGGGTGAGGGTGTAGAATGGATGAACAGGCAAGAGAATGAAAGGATGAATTAAAAGGAATCCGTTTGGAAAAAGAAAAAGAAAAGATTAGACGAATCATATTAAGAACAGAAGTTGACAGAGCAAATAATATGATGGTGGAAAACAATGGTCAACAGAGTTCAATAAAAATGAGAGATTAGATGGAGAAAAGAACTCAACTGAATAACTGTCTGTTACATCGTCCGTTAGTATAGGTCGTGGCCAAAGGTTTTGAGAATGACACAAATATTCATTTCCACAAAGTTTGCTGCTTTGGTGTCTTTAGATATTTTTGTCAGATGTTACTATGGAATACTGAAGCATAATTACAAGCATTTCATAAGTGTCAAAGGCTTTTATTGACAATTATATGAAGTTGATGCAAAGCGTCAATATTTGCAGTGTCACGACTCCGACCGAAGGACACTCCCCTTAATTAATGCTTGGAGTTTGTCAGAATTTGTGTGTTTTTGTTTGTCCACCCGCCTCTTGAGGATTGACCACAAGTTCTCAATGGGATTGAGGTTTAGGGAGTTTACTGGCCATGGACCAAAAATATTGATGTTTTGTTCCCCGAGCCACTTAGTTATCATTTTTGCCTTATGGCAAGGTGCTCCATCATGCTGGAAAACGCATTGTTCGTCACCAAACTGTTCCTGGATGGTGGGGAGAAGTTGCTCTCGGAGGATGTGTTGGTGCCATTCTTTATTCATGGCTGTGTTCTTAGGCAAAATTGTGAGTGAGCCCACTCCCTTGGCTGAGAAGCAGCCCCACACATGAATGGTCTCAGGATGCTTTACTGTTGGCATGACACAGGACTGATGGTAGCGCTCACCTTGTCTTCTCCAGACAAGCTGTTTTTCCGGATGCCCCAAACAATCGGATAGGGTATTCATCAGAGAAAATGACTTTACCCCCAGTCCTCAGCAGTCCAATCCCTGTACCTTTTGCAGAAAATCAGTCTGTCCCTGATGTTTTTCCTGGAGAGAAGTGGCTTCTTTGGTGCCCTTCTTGACACCAGGTCATCCTCCAAAGGTCTTCGCCTCACTGTGCGTACAGATGCGCTCACACCTGCCTGCTGCCATTCCTGAGCAAGCTCTGTACTGGTGGTGCCCCGATCCCGCAGCTGAATCAACTTTAGGAGACAGTCCTGGCGCTTGCTGGACTTTCTTGGGCGCCCTGAATCCTTCTTCACAACAATCGAACCGCTCTCCTTGAAGTTCTTAATGAGCCGATAAATGGTTGATTTAGATGCAATCTTACTGGCAGCAATCTCCTTGCCTGTGAAGCCCTTTTTGTGCAAAGCAATGATGACGGCATGTGTTTCCTTGCAGGTAACCATGTTTGACAGAGGAAGAACAATGATTCCAAGCACCACCCTCTTTTGAAGCTTCCAGTCTGTTATTCAAACTCAATCAGCCTGACAGAGGGATCTCCAGCCTTGTCAACACTCACACCTGTGTTAATGAGAGAAATCACTGACATGATGTCAGTTGGTCCTTTTGTGGCAGGGCTAAAATGCAGTGGAAATGTTTTTGGGGGGGATTCAGTTCATTTGCATGGCAAAGAGGGACTTTGCAATTAATTGCAATTCATCTGATCACTCTTCATAACATTATGGAGTATATGCAAATTGCCATCATGCAAACTGAGGCAGCAGACTTTGTGAAAATTAATATTTGAGTCATTCTCAAAACTTTTGGCCACGACTGTAAATGTTCTGAAGGTGGAAATATCGTCTTTGGGTTAGACTGCTGTGCAAATCTGAATCCTCCATAGTCTATTAATTTAGATTAGAGAACTTTAATGTCCTCAATGAGGCAATTAATTTCACAGCATACACACCATGTTGCATACACAGTATTTCACAACATACACAACATTCTTAAAGCACCCAGAGGCTTCCCAGGCATATTATATTGTGAATAGGTTCTTATTATGGCGTTTTCTATTAGTAAAGCGCTTTATAAATCCTATAGAGCAGTAGCATTGGCGGCAGGTAGCCTGTCAGTTAAGAGCGTTGAGCCAACTAACACGAAAGGTCGCTGATTCTATTCCCCCTAGCCGACAAATGTGCCCAGGTGCCATTGAGCAAGGCACGTAACACTAATTTGTCCTGTAAGTCGTCTGCTAAAATGTAAACACTGTAGTATTAGTGAAGAACCAGAGACTTCCCAGGGATATTGTGTTACTGTAAACATTGTGTTAGTGAAGAACCAGAGACTTCCCAGGGATATTGTGTAACTGTAAACATTGTGTTAGTGAAGAACCAGAGACTTCCCAGGGATATTGTGTTACTGTAAACATTGTGTTAGTGAAGAACCAGAGACTTCCCAGGGATATTGTGTAACTGTAAACATTGTGTTAGTGAAGAACCAGAGACTTCCCAGGGATATTGTGTTACTGTAAACATTGTGTTAGTGAAGAACCAGAGACTTCCCAGGGATATTGTGTAACTGTAAACATTGTGTTAGTGAAGAACCAGAGACTTCCCAGGGATATTGTGTTACTGTAAACATTGTGTTAGTAAAGAACCAGAGACTTCCCAGGGATATTGTGTTACTGCAAACATTCACTGGATGTCTATCCCTTGGCAGTGACCTTAGGACAATCTCTAGCTTCCATTCATGCTATTTCTGGTAAATTGTAATCCAATATGTCTGGCAATCAATTTTTCTCTCTCTCTCTCTCTCTCTCTCTCAACATTAAGGAGATTGTGGCTAAGGCCCTGCGATAGACTAGCGTCCTATCCAGAGGATGTACTTGTACATGAAGCTTCCGAACACTACAAGGAGCCTATGAGCCGCTCTGGCTCGTGCAACGCTACTTACTCACGTTTGGAAGATCGCATCGTGATACCTATAGAATTGGAATATCTTATCGTGAGGTCCCTAGGGGACAGGGTGTCATCTGGAATGTAGCCGTTGTCCTTGAATGACCTGTCTGCTCACCTATGATGCTGCTCACATTCACTATACAGCAACAGAGTAATACTATTATCTAATAGTAATTAGGCGATTACAATGTGTATACAACATCAGTAACCATCTCTGCTGGCCTTATACACAAAAGCTCAATGATTTTCATAGCAAATGCCTCTTTTCTGGCCTTTGTGTTTTAGTACTCTGTACTTAGTACTTTGCTCATGAAAGAAATTCGGTAGTGTCATAGTGACTCAAGATTTTAACTGGTGAACTGGTGAACTTGGCCATCTTGCATTGAATCTCCTTTGGAAACCGTTTCTACATCCACAAATGATACACTAGGTGTCATTTTGGAACGCAGTATTTGTCCTCTAATGACATCCACAATGCAGCCAGCAATACCAATACTTTTCTCCTACTAAAGGATCTTTAACATTATACACCATCTCTGGTACCTTAGTACATAAAGGATCTATAACATTATACACCATCTCTGGTAGCCTAGTACATAAAGGATCTTTAACATTATACACCATCTCTGGTAGCCTCGTACATAAAGGATCTATAACATTA
Organism: Oncorhynchus tshawytscha; assembly: GCF_018296145.1. NCBI lineage: Eukaryota > Metazoa > Chordata > Actinopteri > Salmoniformes > Salmonidae > Oncorhynchus > Oncorhynchus tshawytscha. The sequence goes on along the minus strand of NC_056447.1, from coordinate 53,312,304 downwards.
TACACCATCTCTGGTAGCCTCGTACATAAAGGATCTATAACATTATACACCATCTCTGGTACCTTAGTACATAAAGGATCTATAACATTATACACCATCTCTGGTACCTTAGTACATAAAGGATCTATAACATTATACACCATCTCTGGTAGCCTAGTACACAAAGGATCTATAACATTATACACCATCTCTGGTACCTTAGTACATAAAGGATCTATAACATTATACACCATCTCTGGTAGCCTAGTACATAAAGGATCTTTAACATTATACACCATCTCTGGTAGCCTCGTACATAAAGGATCTATAACATTATACACCATCTCTGGTACCTTAGTACATAAAGGATCTATAACATTATACACCATCTCTGGTAGCCTCGTACATAAAGGATCTATAAAACATTATACACTATCTCTGGTAGCCTCGTACATAAAGGATCTATACCATTATACACCATCTCTGGTAGCCTAGTACACAAAGGATCTATAACATTATACACCATCTCTGGTAGCCTAGTACATAAAGGATCTATAACATTATACACTATCTCTGGTAGCCTCGTACATAAAGGATCTATACCATTATACACCATCTCTGGTAGCCTAGTACATAAAGGATCTATAACATTATACACCATCTCTGGTAGCCTAGTACATAAAGGATCTATAACATTATACACCATCTCTGGTAGCCTAGTACATAAAGGATCTATAACATTATACACCATCTCTGGTAGCCTCGTACATAAAGGATCTATAACATTATACACCATCTCTGGTAGCCTAGTACATAAAGGATCTATAACATTATACACCATCTCTGGTAGCCTAGTACATAAAGGATCTATAATATTATACACCATCTCTTGTAGCCTCGTACATAAAGGATCTATAACATTATACAACATCTCTGGTAGCCTAGTACATAAAGGATCTATACATTATACACCATCTCTGTAGCCTCGTATATAAAGGATCTATAACATTATACACCATCTCTGGTAGCCTAGTACACAAAGGATCTATAACATTATACACCATCTCTGGTAGCCTAGTACACAAAGGATCTATAACATTATACACCATCTCTGGTAGCCTCGTACATAAAGGATCTATAACATTATACACTATCTCTGGTAGCCTAGTACACAAAGGATCTATAACATTATACACCATCTCTGGTAGCCTAGTACACAAAGGATCTATAACATTATACACTATCTCTGGTAGCCTAGTACACAAAGGATCTATAACATTATACACCATCTCTCGTAGCCTAGTACACAAAGGATCTATAACATTATACACTATCTCTGGTAGCCTCGTACACAAAGGATCTATAACATTATACACTATCTCTGGTAGCCTAGTACACAAAGGATCTATAACATTATACACCATCTCTGGTAGCCTAGTACATAAAGGATCTATAACATTATACACCATCTCTGGTAGCCTCGTACATAAAGGATCTATAATATTATACACCATCTCTTGTAGCCTCGTACATAAAGGATCTATAACATTATACACCATCTCTGGTAGCCTAGTACATAAAGGATCTATACCATTATACACCATCTCTGGTAGCCTAGTACATAAAGGATCTATAACATTATACACCATCTCTGGTAGCCTCGTACATAAAGGATCTATAACATTATACACCATCTCTGGTAGCCTAGTACATAAAGGATCTATAACATTATACACCATCTCTGGTAGCCTCGTACATAAAGGATCTATAACATTATACACCATCTCTGGTAGCCTCATACATAAAGGATCTATAACATTATACACCATCTCTGGTAGCCTCATACATAAAGGATCTATAACATTATACACCATCTCTGGTAGCCTCATACATAAAGGATCTATAACATTATACACCATCTCTGGTAGCCTCGTACATAAAGGATCTATAACATTATACACCATCTCTGGTAGCCTCATACATAAAGGATCTATAACATTATACACCATCTCTGGTAGCCTCGTACATAAAGGATCTATAACATTATACACCATCTCTGGTAGCCTCGTACACAAAGGATCTATAACATTACACACCATCTCTGGTAGCCTCATACATAAAGGATCTATAACATTATACACCATCTCTGGTAGCCTAGTACATAAAGGATCTATAACATTATACACCATCTCTGGTAGCCTCGTACACAAAGGATCTATAACATTACACACCATCTCTGGTAGCCTCATACATAAAGGATCTATAACATTATACACCATCTCTGGTAGCCTAGTACATAAAGGATCTATAACATTATACACCATCTCTGGTAGCCTCGTACATAAAGGATCTATAACATTATACACCATCTCTGGTAGCCTGTACATAAAGGATCTATAACATTATACACCATCTCTGGTAGCCTAGTACACAAAGGATCTTTAACATTATACACCATCTCTGGTAGCCTAGTACACAAAGGATCTATAACATTATACACCATCTCTGGTAGCCTAGTACATAAAGGATCTATAACATTATACACCATCTCTGGTAGCCTAGTACATAAAGGATCTATAACATTATACACCATCTCTGGTAGCCTCGTACATAAAGGATCTATAACATTATACACCATCTCTGGTAGCCTAGTACATAAAGGATCTATAACATTATACACCATCTCTGGTAGCCTCGTACATAAAGGATCTATATATCTATATAATCTATAACATTATACACCATCTCTGGTAGCCTCGTACACAAAGGATCTATAACATTATACACCATCTCTGGTAGCCTAGTACATAAAGGATCTATAACATTATACACCATCTCTGGTAGCCTCGTACATAAAGGATCTATAACATTATACACCATCTCTGGTAGCCTAGTACATAAAGGATCTATAACATTATATACCATCTCTGGTAGCCTAGTACACAAAGGATCTTTAACATTATACACCATCTCTGGTACCTTAGTACATAAAGGATCTATAACATTATACACCATCTCTGGTAGCCTAGTACACAAAGGATCTATAACATTATACACCATCTCTGGTAGCCTAGTACATAAAGGATCTATAACATTATACACCATCTCTGGTAGCCTCGTACATAAAGGATCTATAACATTATACACCATCTCTGGTAGCCTAGTACATAAAGGATCTATAACATTATACACCATCTCTGGTAGCCTAGTACACAAAGGACTTCGCTTTCTTTTTTCCTTTTTTTTTGCTGGTGAGAGAGATTCATAGCCGACTCATTTTAACCAGTGACATTGTCATACTATACATAAAATACTGCTTTAGCAAATTCACTCACCATACACCTTAGGGAAACAAAGGTGCTATCTAAAACCTTAAAGGGTTCTCCTATGGGGACAGCCCAGAACCCTTTTGGAAGAGTGGATTGTATACAATGTATAGTGTATAGCATATTCTGTATAGTATACTCTATTGGAGTGGTCATCACAAAGCCCTGATCTCCATCCTATATAAGATTTGTGGGCAGAACTGAAAAAGCGTGTGCGAGCAAGGAGGCCTACAAACCTGACTCAGTTACACCAGCTCTGTCAGGAGGAATGGGCCAAAATTCACCCAACTTGTGGAAGGCTACCCGAAACGTTTGACCCAATTTAAACAATATAAACACAATGCTACCAAATACTGTGTATGTGTATGTAAGTGTATGTAAACTTCTGACCCACTGGGAATGTGATGAAAGAAATAAAAGCTGAAATAAATCATTGTCTCTACTATTATTCTGACATTTCACATTTTTAAAATAAAGTGGTGATCCTAACTCACCTAAAACAGGAACTTTTTACTAGGATTAAATGTCACGAATTGTGAAAAACTGAGGTTAAATGTATCTGGCTAAGGTTTTTTTTTTTTTCCGACTTCAACTGTATATGAAGATGTTGTGAGTTCTGGGAGAACAGTGGAGAGACAGAGAGAGAGAGACAGAGAGAGAGAGAGAGAGAGAGAGAGAGAGAGAGAGAGAGATGTTTCCCATGCCAATACAGCCCTCAAATTGAAATTGATTTGAATTGAGAGATGGAGAAAGAGCGAGACAAAGACAGAGAGAATGAGAGCGAGACAGTAAGAGATAATTTGTGTGAGAGAGAGAGAGAGAGAGAGAGAGAGCAGAGAGATGTATAGTTTGCTGCAGCTCAGTGTTCTGTGCCTCTGGGGAGTGTGTGGGCACATGGTGATAGATTCCCTCTGTTTCCATAGAAGCAACACCACGGCAACCAAGCAAGTTGCCTCTGGCATAAACAGGACAACCAATGGCCTGCAGGTAGAAAGCGTCACTACTTGTTATAAGCATGTATGACTTATAATATGTCATGTATTTTATGTAAAGGAAATGTACTCTTGCTGGCTGTTATTTAGTCAAGGATCATTAGGAGATCATTATAAAGGGCTCATTCATGCTTATGATAAGTCTTATAATGCATTATAATCACATGATAATACAGAGTCATGTGTTATTGGGACCACTAGGGTAGAAGGGAGGGTAGAGGGACTGGGACCACTAGGGTAGAAGGGAGGGTAGTGGGGACTGGGACCACGAGGGTGGAAGGGAGGGTAGAGGGACTGGGACCACTAGGGTAGAAGGGAGGGTAGTGGGGAGTGGGACCACTAGGGTGGAAGGGAGGGTAGTGGAGGCTGGGTGGGGAGTGGGACCACTAGGGTGGAAGGGAGGGTAGTGGGGGCTGGGACCACTAGGGTGGAAGGGAGGGTAGTAGAGGCTGGGTGGGGACTGGGACCACTAGGGTGGAAGGGAGGGTAGTGGGCGCTGGGTGTGGACTGGGACCACTAGGGTGGAAGGGAGGGTAGTGGGCGCTGGGTGTGGACTGGGACCACTAGGGTGGAAGGGAGGGTAGTGGGGGCTGGGACCACTAGGGTGGAAGGGAGGGTAGTGGGGACAGGGACCACTAGGGTGGAAGGGAGGGTCGTGGGGACTGGGACCACTAGGGTGGAAGGGAGGGTAGTGGGGACTGGGACCACTAGGGTGGAAGGGAGGGTAGTGGGGGCTGGGTGTGGACTGGGACCACTAGGGTGGAAGGGAGGGTAGTGGGGACTGGGACCACTAGGGTGGAAGGGAGGGTAGTGGGGGCTGGGACCACTAGGGTGGAAGGGAGGGTAGTAGGGGCTGGGTGGGGACTGGGACCACTAGGGTGGAAGGGAGGGTTAGTGGGGGCTGGGTGTGGGGGGACTGGGACCACTAGGGTGGAAGGGAGGGTAGTGGGGACTGGGACCACTAGGGTGGAAGGGAGGGTAGTGGGGACTGGGTGGGGACTGGGACCACTAGGGTGGAAGGGAGGGTAGTGGGGACTGGGACCACTAGGGTGGAAGGGAGGGTAGTGGGGCTGGGTGGGGACTGGGACCACTATGGTGGAAGGGAGGGTAGTGGGGACTGGGACCACTAGGGTGGAAGGGAGGGTAGTAGGGACTGGGTGGGGGCTGGGACCACTAGGGTGGAAGGGAGGGTAGTAGGGACTGGGTGGGGGCTGGGACCACTAGGTTGGAAGGGGAGGGTAGTGGGGGCTGGGACCACTAGGGTGGAAGGGAGGGTAGTAGGGACTGGGTGGGGAGTGGGACCACTAGGGTGGAAGGGAGGGTAGTGGGGGCTGGGTGAGGACTGTGACCACGAGGGTAGAAGGGAGGGTAGTGGGGGCTGGGTGGGGGCTGGGACCACTAGGGTGGAAGGGAGGGTAGTGAGGGCTGGGTGGGGGCTGGGACCACTAGGGTGGAAGGGAGGGTAGTGGGGGCTGGGTGGGGGCTGGGACCACTAGGGTAGAAGGGAGGGTAGTGAGGGCTGGGTGGGGGCTGGGACCACTAGGGTGGAAGGGAGGGTAGTGGGGACTGGGTGTGGACTGGGACCACTAGGGTGGAAGGGAGGGTAGTGGGGGTGGGGGGGCTGGGACCACTAGGGTGGAAGGGAGGGTAGTGGGGGCTGGGACCACTAGGGTGGAAGGGAGGGTAGTGGGGGCTGGGTGGGGGCTGGGACCACTAGGGTGGAAGGGAGGGTAGTGGGGGCTGGGACCACTAGGGTGGAAGGGAGGGTAGTGGGGGCTGGGACCACTAGGGTGGAAGGGAGGGTAGTGAGGGCTGGGTGGGGGCTGGGACCACTAGGGTAGAAGGGAGGGTAGTGAGGGCTGGGTGGGGGCTGGGACCACTAGGGTGGAAGGGAGGGTAGTGAGGGCTGGGTGGGGGCTGGGACCACTAGGGTAGAAGGGAGGGTAGTGAGGGCTGGGTGGGGGCTGGGACCACTAGGGTGGAAGGGAGGGTAGTGGGGGCTGGGACCACTAGGGTGGAAGGGAGGGTAGTGGGGGCTGGGTGGGGGCTGGGACCACTAGGGTGGAAGGGAGTGGGGGCTGGGTGGGGGCTGGGACCACTAGGGTGGAAGGGAGGGTAGTGGGGGCTGGGACCACTAGGGTGGAAGGGAGGGTAGTGGGGGCTGGGTGGGGGCTGGGACCACTAGGGTGGAAGGGAGGGTAGTGGGGGGGCTGGGACCACTAGAGTGGAAGGGAGGGTAGGGTGGGGGGGCTGGGACCACTAGGGTGGAAGGGAGGGTAGTGGGGGCTGGGACCACTAGGGTGGAAGGGAGGGTAGTGGGGGCTGGGACCACTAGGGTGGAAGGGAGGGTAGTGGGGGGGGGCTGGGACCACTAGGGTGGAAGGGAGGGTAGTGGGGGCTGGGACCACTGGGGTGGAAGGGAGGGTAGTGGGGGCTGGGACCACTGGGGTGGAAGGGAGGGTAGTGGGGGCTGGGTGGGGGCTGGGACCACTAGGGTGGAAGGGAGGGTAGTGGGGGCTGGGTGGGGACTGGGACCACTAGGGTGGAAGGGAGGGTAGTGGGGGCTGGGACCACTAGGGTGGAAGGGAGGGTAGTGAGGGCTGGGTGGGGGCTGGGACCACTAGGGTGGAAGGCAGGGTAATGCGGCTGGGTGGGGGCTGGGACCACTAGGGAGGGAAGGGATGCGGGGTGGGGGCTGGGACCACTAGGGTGGAAGGGGGTGGGGGCTGGGACCACTGGGGTGGAAGGGAGGGTAGTGGGGGCTGGGACCACTGGGGTGGAAGGGAGGGTAGTGGGGGCTGGGACCACTGGGGTGGAAGGGAGGGTAGTGGGGGCTGGGACCACTAGGGTGGAAGGGAGGGTAGTGGGGGCTGGGACCACTGGGGTGGAAGGGAGGGTAGTGGGGGCTGGGACCACTGGGGTGGAAGGGAGGGTAGTGGGGGCTGGGACCACTAGGGTGGAAGGGAGGGTAGTGGGGGCTGGGTGGGGGCTGGGACCACTAGGGTGGAAGGGAGGGTAGTGGGGGCTGGGTGGGGGCTGGGACCACTAGGGTGGAAGGGAGGGTAGTGGGGGCTGGGTGGGGGCTGGGACCACTAGGGTGGAAGGGAGGGTAGTGGGGGCTGGGTGGGGGCTGGGACCACTAGGGTGGAAGGGAGGGTAGTGGGGGCTGGGTGGGGGCTGGGACCACTAGGGTGGAAGGGAGGGTAGTGGGGGCTGGGTGGGGACTGGGACCACTAGGGTGGAAGGGAGGGTAGTGGGGGCTGGGACCACTAGGGTGGAAGGGAGGGTAGTGAGGGCTGGGTGGGGGCTGGGACCACTAGGGTGGAAGGCAGGGTAATGCGGCTGGGTGGGGGCTGGGACCACTAGGGAGGAAGGGAGGGTAGTGGGGGCTGGGTGGGGGCTGGGACCACTAGGGTGGAAGGGAGGGTAGTGGGGGCTGGGACCACTAGGGTGGAAGGGAGGGTAGTGGGGGCTGGGACCACTAGGGTGGAAGGGAGGGTAGTGGGGGCTGGGACCACTAGGGTGGAAGGGAGGGTAGTGGGGGCTGGGACCACTAGGGTGGAAGGGAGGGTAGTGGGGACTGGGACCACTAGGGTGGAAGGGAGGGTAGTGGGGGCTGGGACCACTGGGGTGGAAGGGAGGGTAGTGGGGGGGGCTGGGTGGGGGCTGGGACCACTAGGGTGGAAGGGAGGGTAGTGGGGGCTGGGTGGGGGCTGGGACCACTAGGGTGGAAGGGAGGGTAGTGGGGGCTGGGACCACTAGGGTGGAAGGGAGGGTAGTGGGGGCTGGGACCACTAGGGTGGAAGGGAGGGTAGTGGGTGGGGGCTGGGACCACTAGGGTGGAAGGGAGGGTAGTGGGGGCTGGGACCACTAGGGTGGAAGGGAGGGTAGTGGGGGCTGGGACCACTAGGGTGGAAAAGGGAGGGTAGTGGGGGCTGGGTGGGGGCTGGGACCACTAGGGTGGAAGGGAGGGTAATGCGACTGGGTGGGGAGCTGGGACCACTAGGGTAGAAGGGAGGGTAATGCGGCTGGGTGGGGACTGGGACCACTAGGGTAGAAGGGAGGGTAATGCGGCTGGGTGGGGACTGGGACCACTAGGGTAGAAGGGAGGGTAATGCGGCTGGGTGGGGACTGGGACCACTAGGGTAGAAGGGAGGGTAATGCGGCTGGGTGGGGACTGGGACCACTAGGGTAGAAGGGAGGGTAATGCGGCTGGGTGGGGACTGGGACCACTAGGGTAGAAGGGAGGGTAATGCGGCTGGGTGGGGACTGGGACCACTAGGGTAGAAGGGAGGGTAATGCGGCTGGGTGGGGACTGGGACCACTAGGGTGGAAGGGAGGGTAGTGGGGGCTGGGACCACTAGGGTGGAAGGGAGGGTAGTGGGGGCTGGGACCACTAGGGTGGAAGGGAGGGTAGTGGGGGCTGGGACCACTAGGGTGGAAGGGAGGGTAGTGGGGGCTGGGTGGGTGGGGCTGGGACCACTAGGGTGGAAGGGAGGGTAATGCGACTGGGTGGGGGCTGGGACCACTAGGGTGGAAGGGAGGGTAATGCGGCTGGGTGGGGACTGGGACCACTAGGGTAGAAGGGAGGGTAATGCGGCTGGGTGGGGACTGGGACCACTAGGGTAGAAGGGAGGGTAATGCGGCTGGGTGGGGACTGGGACCACTAGGGTGGAAGGGAGGGTAATGCGGCTGGGTGGGGACTGGGACCACTAGGGTAGAAGGGAGGGTAATGCGGCTGGGTGGGGACTGGGACCACTAGGGTGGAAGGGAGGGTAATGCGGCTGGGTGGGGACTGGGACCACTAGGGTGGAAGGGAGGGTAATGCGGCTGGGTGGGGACTGGGACCACTAGGGTGGAAGGGAGGGTAGTGGGGGCTGGGACCACTAGGGTGGAAGGGAGGGTGTGGGGGCTGGGACCACTAGGGGGGGCTGGGACCACTAGGGTGGAAGGGAGGGTAGTGGGGGCTGGGACCACTAGGGTGGAAGGGAGGGTAGTAGGGGCTGGGGGGCTGGGACCACTAGGGTGGAAGGGAGGGTAGTGGGGGCTGGGACCACTAGGGTGGAAGGGGGAGTGGGGTACTGGGTGGGGGCTGGGACCACTAGGGTGGAAGGGAGGGTAGTGGGGGGGCTGGGACCACTAGGGTGGAAGGGAGGGTAGTGGGGGCTGGGGGGCTGGGACCACTGGGGTGGAAGGGAGGGTAGTGGGGGGCTGGGACCACTGGGGTGGAAGGGAGGGTAGTGGGGGCTGGGACCACTAGGGTGGAAGGGAGGGTAGTGGGGGGCTGGGACACAAAAAGGAACATATTTACAGGATGAATACGGATAGAATGTTAATAAAGTCTTTACAGGATGAAGAACAACGCAAACACAATCACTTAGAGAAAAACATAAAAATGCTTCGCTTCTCCAAAACATGTAGTGTATTTTTTACATTTTTTCTTATTTTTTTTGTTCCGTAACCTTATCCGGTTTAATGCTCCGTAACCTTATCCGGTTTAATGCTCCGTAACCTTATCCGGTTTAATGCTCCGTAACCTTATCCGGTTTAATGCTCCGTAACCTTATCCGGTTTAATGCTCCGTAACCTTATCGGTTTAATGCTCCGTAACCTTATCCGGTTTAATGCTCCGTAACCTTATCCGGTTTAATGCTCCGTAACCTTATCCGGTTTAATGCTCCGTAACCTTATCCGGTTTAATGCTCCGTAACCTTATCCGGTTTAATGCTCCGTAACCTTATCCGGTTTAATGCTCCGTAACCTTATCCGGTTTAATGCTCCGTAACCTTTTTCCGGAAATCAGCGCCCAAAAATACCGATTTCCGATTATTCCGATATTATTCCGGCCATTCCGATTAATCGGTCGACCTACTCTGTAACCATATCCGGTTTAATGTTCCGTAACCATATAACACTGTAGTGTCCCGTCCCCTTATTAATACAAGTGACTGGGCTGATCTTTTCAATGCTCTCATTTACCTTATGATGTCTAATCCCCCACACCTACTCTATTACATCTAATCCCCCATACCTACTCTATTACATCTAATCCCCCATATCTACTATTACATCTAATCCCCCATATCTAATGCTCATCTAATCCCCCATACCTATCTATTACATCTAATGCTCCGTACCTACTCTATTACATCTAATCCCCCATATCTACTCTATTACATCTAATCCCCCATTCTAATTACATCTAATCCCCTTACTCCGGTTTAATGCCCCATACCTACTCTATTACATCTAATCCCCATACCTACTCTATTTCTAATCCCCCATATCTACTTATTACATTTAATGCCCATATCTACTCTATTACGGTTTAATCCCCCATATCTACTCTATTACATTTAATCCCCCATATCTACTACATGATATCTAATCCCCCATATCTACTCTATTACATCTAATCCCCCATATCTACTTTAATCTAATCCCCCATAGCTACTCTATTACATCTAATCCCCCATATCTTTATTACATCTAATCCGTATATCCTTATACATCTAATCCCCAATCTACTACATGATATCTAATCCCCCATATCTACTTATTACATCTAATCCCCCATATCTACTACATGATATCTAACCCCCATAGCTACGGTTTAATGCTCCATATCTACTTATTACATCTAATGCCCCGTAACATACTACATGATATCTAATCCCCCATATCTACTACATGATATCTAATCCCCTTATCTACTACATGATTCTAATCCCCCATATCTACTACATGATATCTAATCCCCTTATCTACTCTATTTCTAATGCCCGTACATACTACATGATATCTAATCCCCCATACCTACTCTATTACATCTAATCCCCCATATCTACTCTATTACATCTAATGCCCCATATCTACTACATGATATCTAAATATCTACTACATGATATCTAATCCCCCATATCTACTACATGATATCTAATCCCCCATATCTACTCTATTACATCTAATCCCCCATATCTACTACATGATATCTAATCCCCATATCTACTCGGTTCTAATGTACATACTACATGATATCTAATCCCCATACCTATCTATTTTAATCCCCCATATCTACTCTATTACATCTAATATACACACTACATGATATCTAATCCCCCATACCTACTCTATTACATCTAATCCCCCATACCTACTCTATTACATCTAATCCCCCATACCTACTCTATTACATCTAATGCCCCCATACCTACTCTATTACATCTAATCCCCCATACCTACTCTATTACATCTAATCCCCATACCTACTCTATTACATCTAATGCCCCATACCTACTCTATTACATCTAATCCCCCATACCTACCTCTATTACATCTAATCCCCATATCTACTACATGATGTCTAATCCCCCATACCTACTAGATGATATCTAATCCCCCATCCCTACTAGATGATATCTAATCCCCCACACCTACTCTATTACATCTAATCCCCCATACCTACTCTATTACATCTAATCCCCATATCTACTCTATTACATCTAACCCCATACCTACTCTATTACATCTAATCCCCCATATCTACTACATGATGTCTAATCCCCCATACCTACTAGATGATATCTAATCCCCAATACCTACTAGATGATATCTAATCCCCCATACCTACTAGATGATATCTAATCCCCCATACATACTAGATGATATTAATCCCCCATATCTACTCTATTACATCTAATCCCCCATACCTACTGTATTACATCTAATCCCCCATTACTGATTACATCTAATCCCCCATACCTACTGATTACATCTAATCCCCCATACCTACTGATTACATCTAATCCCATACCTACTTGATTACATCTAATCCCCCATATCTACTCTATTACATCTAATCCCCATACCTACTCTATTACATCTAATCCCCCATACCTACTCTATTACATCTAATCCCCCATACCTACTCGATTACATCTAATCCCCCATACCTACTCGATTACATCTAATCCCCCATACCTACACGATTACATCTAATCCCCCATATCTACTCTATTACATCTAATCCCCCATATCTACTCTATTACATCTAATCCCCCATACATACTCTATTACATCTAATCCCCCATATCTACTACATGATATCTAATCCCCATATCTACTACATGATATCCAATCCCCCATATCTACTCTATTACATCAAATCCCCCATATCTACTCTATTACATCTAATCCCCCATATCTACTCTATTACATCTAATCCCCTATATCTACTCTATTACATCTAATCCCCCATACATACTACATGATATCTAATCCCCCATATCTACTACATGATATCTAATCCCCCCATATCTACTCTATTACATCTAATCCCCCATATCTACTACATGATATCTAATCCCCCATAGCTACTCTATTACATCTAATCCCCCATATCTACTCTATTACATCTAAGTCATACTACATGATATCTAATCCCCCATATCTACTACATGATATCTAATCCCCCCATATCTACTACATGATATCTAATCCCCATATCTACTCTATTACATCTAATCCCCCATATCTACTACATGATATCTAATCCCCATATCTACTCTATTACATCTAATCCCCCATATCTACTCTATTACATCTAATCCCCCATATCTACTCTATTACATCTAATCCCCCATATCTACTCTATTACATCTAATCCCCGTCATACTACATGATATCTAATCCCCCATACCTACTCTATTACATCTAATCCCCCATATCTACTCTATTACATCTAATCCCCCATATATACTACATGATATCTAATCCCCCATATCTACTCTATTACATCTAATCCCCCATATCTACTACATGATATCTAATCCCCCATAGCTACTCTATTACATCTAATCCCCCATATCTACTCTATTACATCTAATCCCCATATCTACTCTATTACATCTAATCCCCCATATCTACTACATGATATCTAATCCCCCATATCTACTCTATTACATCTAATCCCCATATCTACTACATGATATCTAATCCCCCATAGCTACTCTATTACATCTAATCCCCCATATCTACTCTATTACATCTAATGTACATACTACATGATATCTAATCCCCCATATCTACTACATGATATCTAATCCCCCATATCTACTACATGATATCTAATCCCCCATATCTACTACATGATATCTAATCCCCCATATCTACTCTATTACATCTAATCCCCGTACATACTACATGATATCTAATCCCCCATACCTACTCTATTACATCTAATCCCCCATATCTACTCTATTACATCTAATCCCCCTACATACTACATGATATCTAATCCCCCATACCTAGTCTATTACATCTAATCCCTTACTACATGATATCTAATCCCCCATATCTACTACATGATATCTAATCCCCCATATCTACTACATGATATCTAATCCCCCATATCTACTACATGATATCTAATCCCCCATATCTACTACATGATATCTAATCCCCCATATCTACTACATGATATCTAATCCCCCATATCTACTCTATTACATCTAATCCCCCATATCTACTCTATTACATCTAATTATACATAACATGATATCTAATCCCCCATACCTACTCTATTAATCTAATCCCCCATATCTACTCTATTACATCTAATCCCCCATACACACTACATGATATCTAATCCCCCATACCTACTCTATTACATCTAATCCCCATACCTACTCTATTACATCTAATCCCCCATACCTACTCTATTACATCTAATCCCCCATACCTACTCTATTACATCTAATCCCCCATACCTACTCTATTACATCTAATCCCCCATACCTACTCTATTACATCTAATCCCCCATACCTACTCTATTACATCTAATCCCCATACCTACTCTATTACATCTAATCCCCCATATCTACTACATGATGTCTAATCCCCCATACCTACTAGATGATATCTAATCCCCCATCCCTACTCTATTACATCTAATCCCCATCCCTACTAGATGATACCTAATCCCCCACACCTATCTATTACATCTAATCCCCCATACCTACTCTATTACATCTAATCCCCCATATCTACTCTATTACATCTAACCCCATACCTACTCTATTACATCTAATCCCCCATATCTACTACATGATGTCTAATCCCCCATACCTACTAGATGATATCTAATCCCCAATACCTACTAGATGATATCTAATCCCCCATACCTACTAGATGATATCTAATCCCCCATACATACTAGATGATATCTAATCCCCCATACCTACTCTATTACATCTAATCCCCCATACCTACTCTATTACATCTAATCCCCCATACCTACTCGATTACATCTAATCCCCCATACCTACTCGATTACATCTAATCCCCCATACCTACTCGATTACATCTAATCCCCATACCTACTCGATTACATCTAATCCCCCATACCTACTCGATTACATCTAATCCCCCATATCTACTCTATTACATCTAATCCCCCATACCTACTCTATTACATCTAATCCCCCATACCTACTCTATTACATCTAATCCCCCATACCTACTCTATTACATCTAATCCCCCATACCTACTCTATTACATCTAATCCCCCATACCTACTCGATTACATCTAATCCCCCATACCTACTCGATTACATCTAATCCCCCATACCTACTCGATTACATCTAATCCCCCATATCTACTCTATTACATCTAATCCCCCATATCTACTCTATTACATCTAATCCCCATATCTACTCTATTACATCTAATCCCCCATACATACTCTATTACATCTAATCCCCCATATCTACTACATGATATCTAATCCCCCATATCTACTACATGATATCTAATCCCCCATATCTACTCTATTACATCAAATCCCCCATATCTACTCTATTACATCTAATCCCCCATATCTACTCTATTACATCTAATCCCCTATATCTACTCTATTACATCTAATCCCCCATACATACTACATGATATCTAATCCCCCATATCTACTACATGATATCTAATCCCCCATATCTACTCTATTACATCTAATCCCCCATATCTACTACATGATATCTAATCCCCCATAGCTACTCTATTACATCTAATCCCCATATCTACTCTATTACATCTAATCCCCATATCTACTACATGATATCTAATCCCCATATCTACTACATGATATCTAATCCCCCATATCTACTACATGATATCTAATCCCCCATATCTACATCTATTACATCTAATCCCCATATCTACTACATGATATCTAATCCCCCATATCTACTCTATTACATCTAATCCCCCATATCTACTCTATTACATCTAATCCCCCATATCTACTCTATTACATCTAATCCCCCGTACATACTACATGATATCTAATCCCCCATACCTACTCTATTACATCTAATCCCCCATATCTACTCTATTACATCTAATCCCCCATACCTACTCTATTACATCTAATCCCCCATACCTACTACTATTACATCTAATCCCCCATACCTACTCTATTACATCTAATCCCCCATACCTACTCTATTACATCTAATCCCCCATACCTACCTATTACATCTAATCCCCCATATCTACTACATGACATCTAATCCCATCCCTACTAGATGATATCTAATCCCCCATACCTACTAGATGATATCCCCCATATCTACTCTATTACATCTAATCCCCCATACCACTCTATTACATCTAATCCCCATACCTACTAGATGATATCTAATCCCCCATACCTACTCTATTACATCTAATCCCCCATACCTACTAGATGATATCTAATCCCCCCATCCCTACTCTATTACATCTAATCCCCCATACCTACTAGATGATATCTAATCCCCCATACCTACTAGATGATATCTAATCCCCCATACCTACTAGATGATATCTAATCCCCCATACATACTAGATGATATCTAATCCCCATATCTACTCTATTACATCTAATCCCCCATCCCTACTAGATGATATCTAATCCCCCATACCTACTAGATGATATCTAATCCCCCATCCCTACTAGATGATATCTAATCCCCCATCCCTACTAGATGATATCTAATCCCCCATCCCTACTAGATGATATCTAATCCCCCATCCCTACTAGATGATATCTAATCCCCCATCCCTACTAGATGATATCTAATCCCCCATCCCTACTAGATGATATCTAATCTCCCATACCTACTAGATGATATCTAATCCCCCATACCTACTAGATGATATCTAATCCCCCATCCCTACTAGATGTACTGTAGGTGTCTTTGCTTTGTTATTTTCAAATCATATGTTATTCTCTCACCAGTGGGAAATGAATTGAAACAGTCCTGTCCTGTTGTATTCATCTATTAAAAGACAACCTGTCTCACTGACTGAAAACATCATACATTAGTGGCACTGAGGCCAAGTGAAACACACACACACACACACACACACACAGGCAAGCACACACGCACAGTGGGGAGTCTTTATCTCAGCAGTAGGTTAAATCTGGCGAGGCTTCAAATATGAATAGCAATTAGTTGATATAAATGGTGTCTCCCCTGTGGTCTGTAGTTGCTCTGTTCTGCTCTACTATGCTCTGTTCTGTTCTTAGGCCTTTTCCTCCCATGTGTTTTGAGACAGTTGAAGAAAAGCCATCTATAACATAGCCTTTATAGGCCTACACTATTCACTTAGAAACTTTGGAGTCCCATAAGTTACTTCACAACCATACCTTACACCTATCTAAACCACTGAGGACAGGTGACACACAGTGAATGTTCCTGAGTGTCCGAGATGCAGTTTTGACTTAAATCTGCTTGAAAATCTA